>NC_083594.1:13179198-13369198 GCF_027579695.1 Neoarius graeffei
CAGAAGAGTGAGTCAGCAAAAAAAAATGCGGTTCTCCCGCCAAGAAAGAGGAAACTACAACGCAGGGTGTTTGGCAATTTTCGACCAATCAGAATTCGCGATTTATTCAGTCCGCATGTTACAAGATTCAGTGCGGGCCAAAATGGCGGAAACGATGAAATATTCTGATTTTTCATTTCAAGTTTTCAGTATTTTTCGTATTAAACTGTGTTTCTTACGATTTGTAAATGATGGCGGAACCACACACGGACTGGCCATCGGGAGTAGCGGGAGTTTTCCCAGTGGGCCGGTGGTTCAGTGTGGGCCAGCGGAGAAAAAAAAAAAAAAAAAACAGTTGCGCGCTGGCCTTTAATATGATAAGCAATGTTAACAGTTTCTTTAACAAACTGTTAACATTGCTTATCATATTAAAGGCCAGCGCGCAACTGTAATAAGCAATGTTAACAGTTTGTTAAAGAAACTGTTAACATTGCTTATCATATTAAAGGCCAGCGCGCAACTGTTTTTTTTTTTTTTTTTCTCCGCCGGCCCACGCTGAACCACCAGCCCACCGGGAAAACTCCCGCTACTCCCGATGGCCAGTCCGTGTGTGGGCGGAACATAACTGGATTTATCGGATGACATGTGGGAGTATTCATGTGCGAAAATTTTCGGCATTATTGTCCGTTTCAGTATCCGTCTGTGTGTATACTTGCCCGTTGAAATCGGCAATTGCCCGTCAAATTTACGGGTGGACGGGTCTCTGCCTAATACCTTAGTTGCCGAGATGAGATGAACTTTAACCTTTTCAACATGGCGGCGAGCGGTACAAGACACTTGAATGCTAAGCATTGTACGCTACTAAAGTTTTTTTTTACTAGTACTAGCGGGTAGTTTTTGGTGTCTATGCAATTTTGCGTCATTAACAAGTGTAATATAATACGTTAGAAATCCGTTTCCTTTAAAAATGTGTTGTTATGGTTTGTTTTTACCTATCCAGAGCAGACGCTATTGCTAACGATAGCTAACTAACTATTGCTAACTTGAATCTGGTCCACCATCTTTAATTTGTCAACAACAACAAAAGCATGTGAACACAACACACTGGTAAACACCACTTCCCAACTGGAAAATATCATCTTCCCATAGCACATGAACGCAGCATTAGTACGCCTGTCGTTATAGTGCGGACTTTCCATAGCATAGAAAATCGCTACGTTTCAATTTGTGTAACTGAACTTGTTTCACATCACTGGTCATATAAACCTATGTAAACAGGAAAAACGCGGAAGAGTTTGGTCGCATCTAACTACAGCCCCAAAAAATACCATTGGCCATACTGAGCCTAGCTACATTGCTAACAGGAGTGACAGCGCGTCTGACTGACTGGGAGGTCGCGCAAAGCTCGGAGAGGTACGGAGCAGCTCGTCTCAATTCAGATAAGAGCATATTTCATTATGGAAGTACGGTGGACTGTTCCTTTAAGCCTCGGTCACAACTGGACGTACGATTTTTTTTGGCCGCGTGATTTTTGGCGTTTCCAAAATCGCTGCGTTTTTTTTTTTTTGTTCGTGGAGAACGTAGTTGTGGTGACCATGAAGGGGTAAGATCACCGCGCACCCAACGTACAACCTGGAAGTCGAACGTGCGTACCACGCACGAAATCTGAGGCTGCTCGGACCTCCGGCTGTCGCTTCATTCGTACAGCCAACGCACGTAGTTGTAAGACCAATGTCCTTCAAACGTGCACTAATCGTACTGACCGTGCGTTCCATGCAGGCTTCGTATGAAGGTTGCAAGAACTGCGCACGATCTGTACGTTGTGCGTACCAACGACGTTGGATTTTTACTAAGAAAATGCCAAAACAGCACCATAATTAGTATTTAGTAGGTCAATACTCACCAGTTGCGTGTAGTTCAGTAGCAGTGCCCTGTGTCAGTTTCCGTTTGTGGATGGCGTTGCTGTACAGGTCCAAAGTCTTGTCGTAGAAACAAGGGTTGGCACGGAAAAAATCTACCAAACTCTCCTCGTCTGCTACGCCGAAAGAGTACGACAAACTCCTGGCCTGCTGGCCACTGTCGTGGTCTTCATCCTCCTCCTCACTGCTCCTTGTCCTCTCTCTCTCCTCCCTCTCTGTCACCCCCTCTCTCTCCTCCGTCTCCGACACCCTTTTCTATCCTCCTCTTCCCTTTTGCCTTCGGCGTATTGAAGCAATGAAATGAAATTGGATTTTCTCTCAATTAAAGCCTACGTGTACAAATGGCCGTAGGCACCCCTGCAGCTTTATATACCCGAGTTTTCGTGCGATTGACGCCCTCTCGCCGTACGGCCAATGCACGGCCGACGTACTCGACATGCATGGATGACGTACGAAATATCTGAACGTGCGTTGGCCGCACTAATCACATATGTGGGGCGCACGGCACACATACGGAGTCCACAAGTGCGACGTACGAAAAAAATTGACATTTTGCCCAAACCTGACACCAGCAAATCGTACGAAAGACGCACGTCGGCCGTACGGAAGACACACGCGGCCGTAAGTTTGTCTTGCAACCTGAAAAAAACGTAAGCGCCCGTAGAGTTTGTTTGACATGACAAAGAACCTCTGCGGCCAGTCTACGGCTTGAAAATGAGCACGTCACACGCGCGCCCTCCGTGTGTTTCTTGCGTTTTTTGCACGTAGACCGGGCGTAGGAGCACGTACGGCCGGTTGTGACCGAGGCTTTAAGCATACTTCAAGTTCAGCTACACCCACGGAGCCAGGCACGAGCAACCCGCTGGCGACGGGTACTGCTGCGATCACCACCACAGGCTCAGCTTCAACGACTTCGTCCGTGAAGCCCGTCGTGCCGGTATCAGACAGGGTATCTCACCAGCAGGTATAAGTCAAAACTTTTTGTTTGAAACATTTCATTTATGGGTATATTGTTAGAAAACCTAAAAGGTTGCACTGAACGTGCTGAAAAAGTCAAACAAGGTGGGATATGATATTTAAGAAAGAACACTTGTCATGATACACAAGTTTCAGTTGATGGCATGTTGAATTAGGATATTAACTTCTAGAAAAATACATGTATTTCATTGCTAAAATGAATGGTTGTTGGGTGCCCCACCGGGGCGTTGCCCCTGGCCCCCCGACCCCCCCCGCTACTTTTCAGATTTTTTTCTCAACATGCACTCTCATTCCTGATTAAAGTTCCAGCTTTCTCTCTGACTGTTACAAAGGAAACTAATTCCAAAAACGCTTAAAAAAAATCTCCTCACGGAAAATATTTTGGAAAATATTACCATATTGATGATTACTACACTTTTTAAAAAAAAAAATATGGTGTACGATAGTAACTGCAAAAACAATCCATATTAAGGCCCACTTTACACGGGGACGGTCTGAAACAAAAACGCAAAAGTCCGTTTTCGTTCTCACTTTTTTCCGCGTCTACACGACCGTTTTCAAGGAGGAAACCTGCGTCTATACGGCGACGCATAAATGTGTGGAATTCAATTGGATGTGCATGCCAGGCGGCTAGGTGGTGCTGTGAAAGACCTCCGCTATGTCTGCACGCATGCGCAACGTCTTCCGTCTTGTCTGATCTGCACATCTGCGCCGCGAAAACTTTGACTGCTATGGTAAGTAAGAAAGTAAGTAAAAAAGTAAGCGCATACTATACCCGCCTCTGTTCATTAACGGTATATGTGCAGATTCGGTATAGATGTTCGAAGGACTCCTGGACGTTTATTAAAGCTGCCAGAGCAGCTTGAAGGTCCGTTGGATCGATGTAATCAGACATGCTCTTACTTTTTTACTTACTTTCTTACTTCCCGGGCTGGCATGTACAGTATATGACATGTGTATGACGTAAACGCGTACCCGACGTGAGCAATCCGAGCAGAGTTTGGCGTATTGGGTAGTTTAGACGGATATGCAACGGGGGCTGTTTTTAACTTATCCACTCTGGAAGGCATTTTCAATTTTTTCCGTTTTTCAGCCTCGGAAACGCCGTCCCCGTGTAGACGAAAGGCACTTCCGATAAAATATTTAGTCGTTTTTACCCGACAGTGTCCTCGTGTAAATGGGCCCTAATATCAGCCTGTAATTTGGATTAGAGCAGGACCCTGTCAGAGCTGCTATTCTCGAAAACTAATCAACACCTTCAGACCAGTCAGATTCAAGAATTCTTCAGTATACTGTTACGTTATTTAAAAGTCGTAATTTACATCAGTGTTGTCCTGTTTACAAGAGTTTGTCATATCTGAATTATAATTACAAATTTCTGACTTCATGTTTTTTTTTTTCTCAAAGCTTAAACTCAAAAGCGTTTTACATCACATTATAAAACGGATATAAACAAAAAATTAACTTTCGAGCATACGCGCCTGTGAGCTTTTCCCAATCATTTTTCTAGTAATGACCGTCAAATCAAGAGTTAGCGGCTTGTAGAATTTAGCTTTCTCGTTTCAAACAAATTATAACAATTAGTGATGCCAAAAAATATGCTTTCGCAACCCGTTATGGCATTGTGTGAGTTGCTAAAGAAATGGCTAAAGCTAAGGTCACACATAGTTGGTTGATCCAAGAGAACCATGGCTGGGGCTACCGTGGCCATTCCGGCAGATTTCGGAGGTGATCTGTCGCATAAATGTGGGCGGAGTAAATATGCAAATGAAGCCATGGTAGCCGTGACGGTAGAGAAGGAAGCACCGCTGGTAACGACGGCTGGGCAGCAGTAGCCTCCGTGGTTGAGACTGGTTGGGTGACTATGAACCCTTTTCACGTGACGTCACGACAAACGCGGCCGCCATTTTGGACGTGTACTACCAGTAGTTTACCACAGCCAGCATTGAGGAACGGCAGCAAAGAAAGTGTTTATTTTCAGCAAGACTTCCATCATGCCACTATATTGTTGTGCACCTGGATGTAGTAACCATCAACAAACAAGGCAAGGGTTATCATTTTATCGGATCCCTGTAGATGGATGGCGGACATAAACAGGAAAGATTGGCAGCCCTCGGCATACCAGCGCTTGTGCAGTGACCACTTTGTTGGAGGTAAGACGAATAAAATTAGCCAGAAAAGGCATTACATTGCTGTTAACATTCTGTGGCGGCGAGTGTGTAACCAAATAGGCTAAAATAACCCATTGTAACCTCTTTGTTCTTCTGTAGTAGCGATTAGCTAACGACATTAGCTACGTTGTGTTCCTTTGCTGTTGGTAGACTGTAGGACAGATCAGAGGCAGTGTTCTACAAACAGCGCTTAATTTGAGGGGGAGCAAGCCGGAGCGCGCTCCGCAACCTCGGGCGTTGGCTCCGGCAGCTATTTACACTGGATCCGGTGATCCGACACCTCTTTTGACTATGTAACAAAAAAAAAAAATAAAAAAACCCAAATAATTAAATAAAAAAATGCAAGTTTATTTAGTGTTAATGTCTGATTTTGATATCTGTCTTGTTGGTGATTTCTCTCATGAAACGACATCCACAAAATATCTGCAGATGAACTTAATTTGCAGTGTTATTACAAAACATGCCCAGAAGCGCAGCGCCGCGCCCCCCTCCCCCACTCTTTTTTTCCGCACCGGAGCCGCTCATCCTCTGCGCTCCGGGACCTCCCACTTTACAAATTAAGCACTGCCTACAAATAAGGGTTCAAAACAAGAGGAACATGTATTTGTCTCTTAAATCCAGGCCGTTCCCTGTAATCTGTAACAACGGTTGGAGAAAGTAATGGCAAATAGTGAGTGCACAAGCCATAGAAGGTAAACTGTACACAGCGCCAGGGCAGTGTGATGGTATGTCTACTTTTAGATTGTGTTAGCTTATCAATGAACACACTCGTCACTCGATGAGTTTCACGTCTTTACGACAGATACTTAAATGTGTGTTAGGTATTATTGTTGCAGTCTAAGCAGTCATTGTAGCAGCTAGATGAGCGAGAACCGAAAGGGTCTGTGCCATAAACTGTTATTTCTGTACGGCGTTGCTAATGTGTCGTTACTGTTGTTATTTCTCCCTCTGCTCGCCCTGTAAATGCCCTACGTCGCTGGATAGCGAAGGTGTTTTCTGCATCTCGCTCCTTTTTCTTGTATGTTCTCCGTTTGTCGCCTTCCTCGCATTCAAACCAATTCGAGCCGAAGTCCGCTACATGTCCAAAATGGTGGTCGCGTTTACGAAGGTCACGTGACTGAAAAGGGTCTATAGAGAGCGTGCACGTGACGTCACGAGGTCACGTGATATTTGTTTATCCGCCATCTTGGACAGCAAGGCCGCGCATAGAACTTAGACGAACCCGTTCTAATTATCAAGTGTGTGGGAGTAGATCTTTCGAGAATGGTTATATCTTGTTCAGCATTTGGTTGTACCAATAGACAGGGCCAAAAGGAGGGCCCGTCATTTTATAGATTCCCCGCAGACGAGGAGAGACGCGCAAAATGGGTGTCCACTGTGCGAAGAGAAAACTGGTACCCCAGTTCTACCAGCCGAATTTGTAGTGAACACTTCATATCAGGTAGGTGTAATCTTCTAATACATTTATATCTGATATTGAATAATAATTCTGTACAGATAAAGATAGCGGTGATTTGTGATTTTTTTTTTTTCAGACAAAAACATACATATTTACAACCCTGTCGTTATCTGGAACCGAGTTTAGATTTCGAACATTCTTACGATAAAACGTCCTGCATAGTCTATTTATGATAAACGTCTTAATGCCACTTACCCGTGAGGTTATCAAGTAGACATTCTTCCTCGGAACCTTCCAGAGGTATAGTTGGGATACCCATCCCGCAACAAAATATTTATAAGCTTCCAGGCTCTTGTAAGCTTTGAGGGCTTTGCCAGTGTAACACAATTCACGATTAACAAGAAAATTGTAAATGTCGTGGTAGGCCAGATCGGGCAAATCGCCGGCACCGTAGCTCCGAATTTCCCTGAACAAGGATTGTGGCAAGTTGTACGGATCTGCAATCCCCAACCTGGAACACTTTTCCACGTATCGCTGCCTCACGTCACCTTCAAGATGCTGAACAAACTTGGAGAAGTTATTGCGCGATGTAGATGGGGTATTTTCCGAATTTTCTTGGGGATTACTCCCTGGATCCATTACGCTCGCGCAAGGTAAACAATCCTGAAGCCGTCCAGTATGGCGGAGTAGACACGGATGGGTCGCGTGACTGCACATCCTCTATAGCGACGTATGACCTTACGGCAATGACGGCAGTGTGTACAATTTTCACGACTGCAGTACGGCGTTAGCCTGGCAAGCCAGACTAAATGTGAATATTTAGTCTGGCCTCGATCCGTAGACATTTCCGACGGGTGTGGGAGGAACAAACCGCTGTCTTTCAAACTGTCTCTGTGCGTATAGGCCAACGCTCTGACCAATCAGCGCAACAGTGACTGTGACGTAGTCAGAGCGACAGAAAGCAGTGGGGGAGACCTTGAAATAAATAATTTTTCAAAATGCGTATTAATTAATAAACAGGTTCTAGATATTAAGAAGTTTGGAGATAATGATCACAAGTTTGGAGTCTGTACCACATACTTAACATACACTCTTATTTTTTTCCAAGTGTTTTTCAAGGGTTTGCTTAAACTGTTTTTGAGAGTTTTTATTTAGTGGTGTTTGGTGAAATAATTTCCCTTAAATGTAAAATAACGGGAAAATAAGAAACAATCAAAAAGTAATGTTTCAAAGCTGTTTATTAATTCTTCGTACTGCACAAACTAGCCCCATCCTTTTGGCTACGAGCGGAGCCAGCTGGTAGATCAGACTTTTGCCATAGCCGGTCGGCAAAACAGCGAAAACGTCCTTCTTGAAAAGGAATGAGCGGAGAGCCTCTTCCTGCTCATGGTTCAACGAAAACTCCAAGTCTAATTCTTCTAAAACTGATTCCAAAGCGGAGTCAAACGCGCGCTGTTCACTAGCCATAGCCATCTTTCCTGTTGTGCTTTCTCCAGCGTCGTGCAGCCTTGTCGTCACTCCTGCAAAAGCCTGGCCAAAGAATCCAAACAAAAACCTTGCGTTGTGATTGGCGGGCACGATTTGATGCCCGGGGTGTTTTGTTGATATGGTGCGAGGCTAGACCCACTCGCTAGGCAAAAATATTTTTGGCCGCTAGGCGGGTGGGTCTAGTTTACTAGGCTAGTACGGCGTAGCCATGGCAAGACAAAATAAGCCCAGTGCATCAAATCCTACAGATACAAATCAAGAGCTTCAGTTAACGTTCAGATGCAGTTCAAACATCAGAACGGGAAAAATTGTGATCTCCAAGTGTGACTGACTTTCACTGTGGCACTGTGGGTGTTGGTTTGAGCCAGATGGACTGGTTTGAGTATTTCAGAAGCTGCTGATCTCCTGGGGTTTTCACACACAACAGTCTCGAGAGTTTACCCAGATAGATTGGTGCAAAAAACAAAAAAACCACTGAGTGAGCGAGCGACAGTTCTGCGGGAGGAAACGCCTTGTTGATAAGAGAGCTCAGAGGAAAATGACCAGATTGGTTTGAGCTTTTTTTGCCAGGAAGGATCTAGTAACTCATAGCAACTCTTTACAACCGTGGTGAGCAGAAAAGCATCTCAGCATGCAACAGCAGAAGAGCACGCTGGGTTCCAGTCCTGCCAGCCAAGAACAGGAAGCTTAGAATCAAGAACAAGTTCCTATTAAAGTGGCCAGTCAGTGTGCGCAACTGATAATGTTGAAAGATGAAAGTCTTTATTACATTTTCATCGTATTTTAACATATCACTGTAAACTCTGTAATTCTTAATCACAGTTACAAATCCTCTTTATTTCAGGTCCGACGTGAACGATGTCACTTAATAAAAAGGAATCTTCCGCCACATCACCAGTCTTATTCCTGAACGTTAAAGGTGAACCCATGCGCTTCTTTATCAGACCTGGTCCCACCAAAGTGCAGCTTCAGCCTTTAATATCGAACGGTGGAGGCGTCCTCTGCCGAACCCAGGAGCCGAACGCCATTTTATTAGCGGATCCCGGTGACATCACGGCCGCTGTCGAAGATGCCAGCCATTTTTACATCTCCACTCAGTACATTCACGACTGTGTGGCTCAGAACCAGCAGTTAGACATCGAAAACTACAGGTTCAGCAATTTCCAGGCCGTCCAGACAAGGTCCACGTCACGGAAACGCCAAGATACGGGACGCATGAGTTACTCTCTTGAAGACGACACGGCCATCTTGAATTTCATCGCCAAACATCAGAAAGAAGCAAAAGGCAACCGGATCTGGCAGCAGATGGAGCGTCAGTGCATCACCAGTCACAGCTGGCAGTCCATGAGGGACCGCTTTCTAAAGCACCTGCAGCATAAACTGGAACAGAAATCCCCTGTGAACAAAAAGAAAGTTATCCCGCTGAAAGAAAGCTCCTCTTCTGAGGATAATACGTCTCAACCTACGCCAAAGAAAACACCCAGAAAGAAAGCGGAGATGGTTTTGAGTTCGCCTTCCGATTTGGACGCCACACAGATCGGCCACGAGCATGAGGACGGGACAAGAGAACAACCAGAGCGCCAGGTTTCACCTGAAGAAATCGGCAGTCCTCAAGATCCGGCCTCAGATAAGAGGCAGACGGGCGAAGCGAGGAAAGAGACTGATGGTGACGAGTCAGCGCCGGAGAAAGAGCAACAGCAGCCTGAAGTTTCACCCAAAAGAGCCAGAATGGGAATGGACATGGACTCACCAGCGGAGGACACGGCATCTGGTAATGTAGTACGCCGACGTTTTGATTAAGATTGTAGAACGATCCCTCGGACCAATCCGACACCACGTGCGGTCCGATGTTTGTTCCGTTCCCCTCGTAACTTGAGTTGGACAAAAATGGGAAAAAAAACCTAACCATGGTTTCATCCGGCCGACAGGTGATGAGTTTATGCCATCATGTGTTGTCCGGTGTCCATCCAGCGTCATTCACATTTCATGAAAATCGCTTCTTCTCTCTCAATTCTTCACCGATTTTTATTCTTTTTGGCAGGAAGGTAGGTCTGCCTGGGGTGCATATGGCTGCTATGCAAATTTGCATAACTGCAATTAGTAATGAAGATATGGAGAAATTAATCAATCCCTAACGAGCATTTTCCACACAAATCACTTCTTCTTCTCCTTCAATTCTTCACCGATTTTGATTCTTTCTGGTCTGAAGGTAGGGGGACCTAGGGTGCGTATAACTTCTACCCAGATTTGCTTAAAGGAGAGCTGAAGTCATTTTTAAACTTGCTTTATTTCTTAATTAACGTGTTATTCAATTACGTTTTCGGTTTTAGTAACCTTATATCGTGACTCGTATTGGCAACTAATTACAATTAAATATTATATTTATCGGCCTATTCGGTTTTTAGCCATGTTGAATTTAGTTCGTTTGGTCCACAGCAGGCGCCGGTTATCTGCGTGATCTTCACGAGACTTGCGCGAGACTTCGAAACGTGAAGAAGTATCAGCCAGGTGTCAGTGCCGCCATTTTGAAAACTGTTTTCCAAACGAAATATTGCACAAAAACGAGTTTAAATGACGATTACTGCCGACTTTTTTCAAACTTTCCTGATTGCTATCAAAACAAACAAAACTTCCGGCTTGATTACGTCAGCATTCGAAAGAGAGCGCGCACGTTTTTGACAACGTTGGCAGATGTCGATCTCTGCTGTACGTTTTACTTCCGTCCTACGATGTCTCGCACAGGTCTCAACGAATCTCGTTTACGGCCATTGCTTTGACATATGGACTGATATATTACGTAGCGCAGGGCTTTTCAAAGTGTGGGGCGCGCCTCCCCTAGGGGGTGCCAGAGTTCTTCAGGGGGGGCGCAACGTGAGGAAAAATAAACCAGAATAAGTTATTATTGCGGACATTTAGCGAACTTCAGCTAGCCTTTGCCAGAGACAAAATGGATCGATTTTTAGTACCTAAAGCTACAGTGAGTGAGGAGACAGAGTCCGGGCCAAGCAAAAAAAGAAGGAAGTATGACCACGATTATTTAAAGTTTGGATTTTCATGGACTGGATCTGAAGATGCTCCACTGCCACAGTGTGTTGTCTGCCAAGAGGTGCTAGCTAACGATGCTATGAGATGTTTAAAATGTGTAAAACAAGATGTTTTTTAAAAAAAAGCACAGATGTTTAAAATGTGTAAAAAAAAAGTTAGTTTTAAAAAGCACAGATGTTTAAAATGTGTAAAAAAGAGGTTTTAAAAAGTACAGATGTTTAAAATGTGTAAAAAAAGGATGTTTTTAAAAAGCACAGATGTTTAAAATATGTAAAAAAAGGAGGTTTTAAAAAGCACAGATGTTTAAAATATGTAAAAAAAGGAGGTTTTAAAAAAGCACAGATGTTTAAAATGTGTAAAAAAGAGGTTTTAAACAGCACAGATGTTTAAAATGTGTAAAAAAGATGTTTTTAAAAAAGTACAGACGTTTAAAATGTGTAAAAAAGAGGTTTTAAAAAAGCACAGATGTTTAAAATGTGTAAAAAAGAGGTTTTAAAAAGCACAGATGTTTAAAATGTGTAAAAAAGAGGTTTTAAAAAAGCACAGATGTTTAAAATGTGTAAAAAAGGAGGTTTTAAAGCACAGATGTTTAAAATGTGTAAAAAAGAGGTTTTAAAAAAGTACAGATGTTTAAAATGTGTAAAAAAAGAGGTTTTAAAAAAGCACAGATGTTTAAAATGTGTAAAAAGGTTTTAAAAAGCACAGATGTTTAAAATGTGTAAAAAAGAGGTTTTAAATAGCACAGATGTTTAAAATGTGTAAAAAAGAGGTTTTCAAAAAGCACAGATGTTTAAAATGTGTAAAAAAGGAGATTTTAAAGCACAGATGTTTAAAATGTGTAAAAAAGAGGTTTTAAAAAGCACAGATGTTTAAAATGTGTAAAAAAGAGGTTTTAAAAAAGTACAGATGTTTAAAATGTGTAAAAAAAGAGGTTTTAAAAAGCACAGATGTTTAAAATGTGTAAAAAAAAAGGTTTTAAAAAAGCACAGATGTTTAAAATGCGTAAAAAAGAGGTTTTAAAAAAAGCACAGATGTTTAAAATGTGTAAAAGAAAAAAATTAAAATGTGTACAACAACCTTTTTTTTTAAAAATACGAATGGAACATTAAGTATAGCAACAAAAATTGTAAGGGGGGGGCGCTGTTGTTTATTTGCTCTGTGAGGGGGGGCTGACTCTCCCACACTTTGAAAACCCCTGACATAGTGTATTTCAAACACTCATAACTTGCTATAGCAGCGACAAAAATGCATTCCTATATTTAATAAAATGAGAGAAATAGAATTTTGATAAAAAAATTTGCTTTCAGTTCTCTTTTAATTACAGTTATTTATGAAGTTATGGACTAATTAAGCCTTAATGAGCCGTTCAACAAAAATCGATTCTTCTCGGTCAATTCCTTGCCGTTTTGGATTCTTTCTGGCAAATAGGTCGGTATTCCTAGGGAGGATATAGTGTATATAGCTTGCAGCATTTATTGCGTAAGGTGGCCCACTTTAGATCGTTCCTTCTGGACTAGACGGGGCCAGAGTGAGCTGCACCTTCATTGATGGTCTCGTTCATTAAATATATCGAGAACCAACACTAAGCAGGAAAATTATGTTGCAGAGATCATTGGTGCCTCTGCTGAGTGTATGGAGCTAATACAGTTGACTTCCTTTGTTAAATAATATAATAATAAACATTTTCGGCTCCAATCACACTCCAGCTCGTGACGGGTTATTGATGAAAATGACACAATTGGTGGCAGTGCTTCAGCGAGCTTCGGAAAGTATTCCCAAACCCACCTACGAGTATTCGTCGCTTAGTTTGCTGATGAAAACATCGCCACCATGTTTTGACGTGTGCACTGAAATGTTTCATGATGTTTTTGGCCAATCACGAGGCGGAGACACTCAATAAACACAACTCGTGAAGCTCAGAGAACATTCACCGTGCATCACGCAATTGGTGGTGATTTTTCATCGACAAGTATTCGCAAATTAAGCCCTTCGCGAGCTGTAGTGGGACCAGGGCCTTCGGATGAGACAGACGTGAGAGAAATCTCCTCACAGCGTAACGGAGTCACTGTTGTTTTTTTTTCTCCTGTCATTTTGTCACCTGTCTCTGTATAAAGCCTGAGAAATTTTTGCATAAACATCCACTGATTTACTCAGATTTACTGCTTTCCTTTCATTTTTGCCTTCTACATTTATTCATGTTGCATTATCACATCGTTTTTTGTTTCATTCAGGACCAAACGATCAGGCATCGACTTCCAGCGAGAAGCAAAACACTAGCAAGCCCTCGGCACCCTCTGGGAGGAAGCTCGGGATACTCGAGAGAGCTGCCAGAGAATTTGAAGCCTCTCAAGCGGTACAGCCTTTTACTTCTGTTTTTAAAAAAAAATAGAGATATAATTCAAGGTTTTCTAAATCTACAGTTGGATGGAAAAAGTTTTGGCGCCCCTCGTAACCATTGCAGAGATGCCTACTAGTACGGATTGGCCGTATTTTGTACGGAAAAGTTACGTAACTATGATGTTACGGCAAACAGTGTTGTTCTGTACGGAATTATTATAAAGTCTTAAAAAATTCCAGTGAGTTGTTTTTAAATGTCCAAGCGACTTTTTCAATCCATGCGCGATTCACGACTATTTATTTTTACGACAACCACACATGCTATGTGTGACATGCGCAGATACCGCACATGCTGTGCGTGACATGCGCAGATACTGCACATTTGTTTGCGCTATTTTCACTCGACATCACACACGCATGGTGCTGCTTCTCAATAGTGGAAATGAAATGCTCAGTATCGGGACAATTGAAACACAGGTCTCAGGTGTTCCTCCCACGATATACGGTAGAATGGCCGTGCATTACACCCAGTCAAAAGGGCAATGAATACGCGCACTGCAAACTGTGTAGAACTGACATTAACATCACTCATGGTGGTCGCAATGACTGCAGGCGGCATGTCAACTACAAAAAACATATGGAGCATGCTGAAATGGCGAGTCAGGCGGAAAGTAAATCTGGGGGTATCCAACAGTTTTTTACGAAATCTGTGGATGAAAAGACACGGAACGTGACACGTGCTGAAGCGGTGATGGTTGACCTGTGCTTGGAGTTGAACTTGCCAATTAGTGCCATGAAATGTGAGTTAAACTTATTCAGTTTCTTTTTACATGTATGATTTTTATTCACTGAAATATCAAACACTGGCTGTACTTCTTTAATTCAAAGTCTTTTCAGTGTTGCAAGTGCAAATGTACATGTAGTATGATCAAAAACAGAATTTTATGATTAGTGGTGTTGGGATTGTGGCAAAAAATTGATCATTCCACTGTTTTAAATACAATTATAAATGTCATTTTATTCAATGTCTCTTCTGAAGCATTTATACAGGGATGAGAATTTTCCGCCGATCGGCGGATTTCCGACTTTTTCAGACCAAAATGATCGTTTTTGAGCGTGCGCGCGCAACATTAAGGTCTGCATCACGCATCTTAGAATGTGCGCGCGCGAGGGAGACTGTGTGCAGTGTTGCCAGATACTGCTAACGTTTTCCATCCCAAAATATGTTCCAAACCCGCCAAAATGCACTTAAAACCGCCCAATGTGGCAACACTGCCTGTGTGCTTGTTCATGTAGCGCATGCCAGACAAAGAGCATCCTGATTGGGTTACTCAGCAAAATAAGCCAATCAGCTTTCAGTGTGGGCGGGCTTTTATTTCTTTTCTCGAGGACCGGAGTTTTCAGCTGAGTCAGTGCAGCCTACAGGATCGGCATGGCAGAGAGAGCGCGCGCGCGCCCCAAAAAACCAAAGTACAAAACCCACTTCAACTCAGATTACACAAAAGAATCTCCCTATCTAATAATAATAATATCCCTGTCTAATAATAATCTCCCTGTCTAATAATAATCTCCCTATCTAATAATAATAATCTCCCTGTCTAATAATAATAATCTCCCTGTCTAATAATAATCTCCCTGTCTAATAATAATCTCCCTGTCTAATAATAATAATCTCCCTGTCTAATAATAATAATCTCCCTGTCTAATAATAATCTCCCTGTCTAATAATAATAATCTCCCTGTCTAATAATAATAATCTCCCTGTCTAATAATAATCTCTGTCTAATAATAATAATCTCTCTGTCTAATAATAATAATCTCCCTGTCTAATAATAATAATCTCCCTGTCTAATAATAATCTCCCTGTCTAATAATAATCTCCCTATCTAATAATAATAATCTCCCTGTCTAATAATAATAATCTCCCTGTCTAATAATAATAATCTCCCTGTCTAATAATAATCTCCCTATCTAATAATAATAATCTCCCTGTCTAATAATAATCTCCCTGTCTAATAATAATAATCTCCCTGTCTAATAATAATAATCTCCCTGTCTAATAATAATCTCCCTGTCTAATAATAATCATCTCCCTGTCTAATAATAATAATCTCCCTGTCTAATAATAATCTCCCTGTCTAATAATAATCTCCCTATCTAATAATAATAATCTCCCTGTCTAATAATAATCTCCCTGTCTAATAATAATCTCCCTGTCTAATAATAATAATCTCCCTGTCTAATAATAATCTCCCTATCTAATAATAATAATCTCCCTATCTAATAATAATAATCTCCCTATCTAATAATAATAATCTCCCTGTCTAATAATAATAATCTCCCTGTCTAATAATAATAATCTCCCTGTCTAATAATAATCTCCCTGTCTAATAATAATCTCATCTCATCTCATTATCTCTAGCCGCTTTATCCTTCTACAGGGTCGCAGGCAAGCTGGAGCCTATCCCAGCTGACTATGGGCGAAAGGCGGGGTACACCCTGGACAAGTCGCCAGGTCATCACAGGGCTGACACATAGACACAGACAACCATTCACACTCACATTCACACCTACGCTCAATTTAGAGTCACCAGTTAACCTAACCTGCATGTCTTTGGACTGTGGGGGAAACCGGAGCACCTGGAGGAAACCCACGCAGACACGGGGAGAACATGCAAACTCCGCACAGAAAGGCCCTCGCCGGCCCCGGGGCTTGAACCCAGGACCTTCTTGCTGTGAGGCGACAGCGCTAACCACTACACCACCGTGCCGCCCTAATAATAATCTCCCTGTCTAATAATAAAGAAAATAAATAAATAAATGGCCAAAAATCATTAGCCCCTGGAACCCCTGGGCCCTGCCCCCCGGGCCATGGGCCCCGACCCCTGGGCCATGGGCCCCGACCCCCGGGTCATGGGCCCCGCCCTGGTTTTTTCAGACTTTTTAAATATTTGGGCCCCGGGCCATGGGCCCTGCTCTGGTTTTTTCAGACTTTTTAAATATTTTTCATTCTCATCCCTGTTTATATATTGGGACATTAAGACAACAATGTCGGACTCTCTTTGGCATGAAATAAGAAATTTTTAAAAATTTTATTAGAATCCGTTAACAGGTAGAACATTTTGCCAGGCAATATAATATAATACTTTTGAGGAGTTACATTCAATACCAATGATTGGTAGTCAACCGTAATGTCTGCAAACAGGGAACACTATTGTATTTATAAAAATGTGAGAAATTGTATGCTGTAGAAATTTGTTGAGTGGAAATTCAATTGAGATGGCTGCTCGTGTTTTGTTTATTCAATTCACACAAAACAGTACTTTTTAATAATTTAAATGTTAAACATATTGGTATATACACCTCTTTATAATGGAAATGTGCATAAATTAATGTTACTGAAAGTCATTCCAAAATACTGAAAAATGTTTTCAAGAATACTGAAATTCAAAATTTGGGGTAGGCATCTCTGCCATTGGAAATTTAAGCCGTAAAGACTACCACTAACTATTCTTCGACAAATGTGAATGCGTAGTTACGTTCTATATGATGAAAATATTAATTGTGGCATGTGTAAATGTATGGACACCCTAATAGGCATAACTTAGTAACGCTTGGTTTTGCAGATATCACAGCTTTCAAATGCTTTGTGTCAAGTCATTTCGGATTATTTTCTTTTCTTTTCAGCCACTCTTCCTTCAAAACGTTTGTAGTTCTGAGGTATTCCTGGATCGTCTTGCATGCACAGACTAATCTTGCCACATAAAATTATTTTATTTTCCAGACTGATATAAGTCAAGACGACCAGCCTCTGAGTCAGGAATCATTCCTTACTGCCTCAGATAATGATGAGTCTCAGATCAGGGCGGCACGTGAAAGAGCTGTAAAGGAACAGGAAGTGAATCCTGAGCATCCTAATGACGCAGAAGAGCCTGAACTAACTGCCCAAAGCCACAGGAGCACCCCAGGGCTAGAGGACGATGACCCGGGTCCCAGCAGTGCCGCTCTACAAATAATGTCCAACGCTCACATGTTCCTCTTTCAGCATGAGTCCCAGGAGGAGGAGCTCAGCCAGCCGTCAGAGGAAGATCCGCTCTCCCAGAGCCTGTTAGAGACAAAACAACATGTAGTTAGGTTGATGCAGGAATCGAAGAAAGAATTGGTTGAGGTCATGAAAGCGCTGTTAAAGGCCAGCGGCGATGTCACTCTGGCGCTGTCGTATTTGCTTGAAGGATATGACCTGGAAGTCCACGGGCCCATCTGGACTCGGCACGACGACGAAATGCTTCTTTCAGCCGATTCTGTCGAGTGTGAGAAGCTTCATGAGAAATACGGAGCCGAGAGCGTGTCCAAGAGAGCAGCGTTTCTGAAAGCAGAAAATGGCATATGAAACTTTTATAGCGTTAAAAAAAATGCTGTGTCATGGCAGTAATCCTCCACAGCCTAAAACATGAGCTACTCTTTTTTTTGTTTTATTTTAAACTATTGTCATTTACTATAAACCACATTTTCTCCTATATGATTTAATATTGTCATTCGAATCTGTTGTGAACAAATGTTTTTATATCAATACAATGCTTTTAATGACTTTTGAAAACAGGATAATAAAATATATTTTATCACCCAAAGTGGTGGCATCTTTACAGAAAATATGGATTAAATTCTAATTTATTTTCATCATCGTCCCTGAACTTTTTCTGCCTTTTACATAAACGATGAAAACCTACTAACGAGAACTTCCGGTGACGCCATGCAATAAGCAGCAACCTAGAAGTTGAGCTCCGTCCAACCAAATACTGAATAACCTAACAAAATAATTAAAACTCGGCATTGAGTCACGAATTGACAATGCCAACGTCTTCTAGAAACACAAATACGACTAAACAAGATGCTTTGAAAGACAAGAACGATCATTTGAAGCCGAATCAACATGATGGTAACGCTAGCGCTAGCTCAGAAGCCAAAATATTAGCCGAGCTAGAAAAGCTAAGGTCAGAAAACCGGGAAGGACATAATCAGACCAAATTATCCCTTCAGAAGCTGGAATTAGCTATGGAAGACCTGAAAGGTGAAATGACAAAGCTAGAGAAAAGAACCACAGAGGCAGAAGAGCGTATAAGTGCCAGTGAAGACAATGGGAGAAGATACGAGAGAGCTATACGTTATCTGCTACGCCGAGAGATGGACCCAACATCTAGATGTGAAGGTTTGCAAAACAGAACAAGACGTAACAATTTGAGAATCTATCGGATGCCTGGGGGTAGCAAGGGGAAAGATGTTAAGAAATTTGTCAAGGAGATGATTCAGTCTGTTCTCAAACCAATGCCAGATGTGAATATGCAAATCGAGAGAGCACACCGTTCTCTGGCGTCCAAGCCGAAAGACCTCAATGCTACGCCTAGATCTGTAGTCGTCAGATTTGTGGATTACTCAGTCAAAGACGAGATCCTTCGACAAGCATGGAGCCAAAAACTAATATACAAAGACGAACAAATATACTTCGGCCACGATTATTCTCCGGAATTGCAAAGGAAGAGAGCACAAGTGCGAAAGGTCATCAAACAACTAAAGGAGAAGACCATTAAAGCCAAGTGCCTTTATCCAGCGCAACTGAAACTGACCATGGAAAATGGGGATCAGACCTACCCTACGCTCAAAGAGGCTCTTCCATTCCTGGCAGAGTACAACATACATCCACAAGTCGATGAAAGAGCACAGATGGAGGACGAGATGTCTCGCTATAGGTGGGATGTTGCGGGTGAGAGAAGCGGAGAAGGTGCAGCGGGAGGGATGCCTTCCGTGGACCCTGCGGCCCTCTTGGAATAAGAAATGATGTCAACGCCGAGACTTTATTTTTTCTGGATATGCCTAACGTTAGGATTACTCCCCCCTCCCCTTAATTTTCTGTAATGGACGGAACTCAGCTGAACTTTGAGTGTATGTATGCACAATGAGCAGCTACCGCTCCACGAACTGGACGAAAGCAGCCAAGACACTTTGTGTGAATCCCACGGAGGAACTGTCACCATCCTCTGCCCAGGCTACACCGGGATATGGTTTGCTTAGCTTAGAGGCCAATGTTCTTTTACTTTTCAGTAGGCCTATAGCAAACCATTTGGGTATGTGGAAGTTTATTGTTCTTATAGTTAGACGTTCTATGTTGTGTTTTATTTGTTACTGTCACCATGAAATGATTAGTCTGGTTACTGGCAGAGCTTTGTTGATACGTGTGTTTCAATGTCAAGAATGAGTGATATAAGTAGGCACAAGGACAGGCTCCAAACATATAACTAGTTTGAGTAGTCTAAACTGCATCAGTTGTAATGTAAAGGGGCTAGGCAATCCAATCAAAAAGAAGAAAATATTAAGCCAACTCAAAAAACTACATTGCTCTATAGCAGGGCTTTTCAAAGTGTGGGGGGCGCCAGAGTTCTTCAGGGGAGGCGCAACATGAGGAAAAATAAACCAGAATAAGTTACTATTGTGGACATTTAGCGAACTTCAGCTAGCCTTTGCCAGAGACAAAATGGATCGATTTTTAGTACCTAAAGCTACAGTGAGTGAGGAGACAGAGTCTGGGGCAAGCAAAAAAAGAAGGAAGTATGACTACGATTATTTAAAGTTTGGATTTTCATGGACTGGATCTGAAGATGCTCCACTGCCACAGTGTGTTGTCTGCCAAGAGGTGCTACCTAACGATGCTATGAGATGTTTAAAGTGTGCAAAACAAGATGTTTAAAAAAAAAAAGCACAGATGTTTAAAATGTGTAAAAAAAGAGGTTTTAAAAAGCACAGATATTTAAAATGTGTAAAAAAAGAGGTTTTAAAAAGCACAGATGTTTAAAATGTGTAAAAAAGAGGTTTTAAAAAAGCACAGATGTTTAAAATGTGTACAAAAGAGGTTTTAAAAAGCACAGATGTTTTAAATGTGTAAAAAAGAGGTTTTAAAAAAGCACAGATGTTTAAAATGTGTAAAAGAGGTTTTAAAAAAGCACAGATGTTTAAAATGTGTACAAAAGAGGTTTTAAAAAGCACAGATGTTTAAAATGTGTACAAAAGAGGTTTTAAAAAGCACAGATGTTTTAAATGTGTAAAAAATAGGTTTTAAAAAAGCACAGATGTTTAAAATGTGTAAAAAAGAGGTTTTAAAAAAGCACAGATGTTTAAAATGTGTAAAAAAGAGGTTTTAAAAAAGCACAGATGTTTAAAATGTGTACAAAAGGTTTTAAAAAGCACAGATGTTTAAAATGTGTAAAAAAGATGTTTTTAAAAAAGCACAGATGTTTAAAATGTGTAAAACAAGATGTTTTTAAAAAAGCACAGATGTTTAAAATGTGTAAAACAAGATGCTTTAAAAAAGCAGATGTTTAAAATGTGTAAAAAAAGTTTTAAAAAAGCACAGATGTTTAAAATGTGTAAAAAAAGAGGTTTTAAAAAAGCACAGATGTTTTAAATGTGTAAAAAAGATGTTTTAAAAAAGCACAGATGTTTAAAATGTGTACAAAAGAGGTTTTAAAAAAGCACAGATGTTTAAAATGTGTACAAAAGAGGTTTTAAAAAAGCACAGATGTTTAAAATGTGTACAAAAGAGGTTTTAAAAAAGCACAGATGTTTAAAATGTGTAAAAAAGAGGTTTTAAAAAAGCACAGATGTTTTAAAAAAGCACAGATGTTTTAAATGTGTAAAAAAGATGTTTTAAAAAAGCAGATGCTTAAAATGTGTACAAAAGAGGTTTTAAAAAAGCACAGATCTTTAAAATGTGTACAAAAGAGGTTTTAAAAAAGCACAGATGTTTAAAATGTGTAAAACAAGATGCTTTAAAAAAGCAGATGTTTAAAATGTGTAAAAAAAGTTTTAAAAAAGCACAGATGTTTAAAATGTGTAAAAAAAAAGAGGTTTTAAAAAGCACAGATGTTTAAAATGTGTAAAAAAAGAGGTTTTAAAAAAGCACAGATGTTTAAAATGTGTACAAAAGGTTTTAAAAAGCACAGATGTTTTAAATGTGTAAAAAAGAGGTTTTAAAAAAGCACAGATGTTTAAAATGTGTAAAACAAGATGCTTTAAAAAAAGCAGATGTTTAAAATGTGTAAAAAAAAAGCACAGATGTTTAAAATGTGTAAAAAAAGAGGTTTTAAAAAAGCACAGATGTTTAAAATATGTAAAAAAGAGGTTTTAAAAAAGCACAGATGTTTTAAATGTGTAAAAAAAGAGGTTTTAAAAAAGTACAGATGTTTTAAATGTGTAAAAAAAAGAGGTTTTAAAAAAGCACAGATGTTTTAAATATGTAAAAAAAGAGGTTTTAAAAAAGTACAGATGTTTAAAATGTGTACAAAAGGTTTTAAAAAGCACAGATGTTTAAAATGTGTAAAAAAAGAGGTTTTAAAAAAGTACAGATGTTTTAAATGTGTAAAAAAAGAGGTTTTAAAAAAGCACAGATGTTTTGAAAAAGCACAGATGTTTTAAATGTGTAAAAAAGATGTTTTAAAAAAGCAGATGCTTAAAATGTGTACAAAAGAGGTTTAAAAAAACACAGATCTTTAAAATGTGTACAAAAGAGGTTTTAAAAAAGCACAGATGTTTAAAATGTGTAAAACAAGATGCTTTAAAAAAGCAGATGTTTAAAATGTGTAAAAAAAAGTTTTAAAAAAGCACAGATGTTTAAAATGTGTAAAAAAAGAGGTTTTAAAAAGCACAGATGTTTAAAATGTGTACAAAAGGTTTTAAAAAGCACAGATGTTTTAAATGTGTAAAAAAGAGGTTTTAAAAAAGCACAGATGTTTAAAATGTGTAAAACAAGTTGCTTTAAAAAAAGCAGATGTTTAAAATGTGTAAAAAAGAGGTTTTAAAAAAGCACAGATGTTTAAAATGTGTAAAAAAAGAGGTTTTAAAAAAGCACAGATGTTTAAAATGTGTACAAAAGGTTTTAAAAAAGCACAGATGTTTTAAATGTGTAAAAAAGAGGTTTTAAAAAAGCAGATGTTTAAAATGTGTAAAAAAAAAGTTTTAAAAAAGCACAGATGTTTAAAATGTGTAAAACAAGATGTTTTTAAAAAAGCACAGATGTTTAAAATGTGTACAAAAGAGGTTTTAAAAAAGCACAGATGTTTAAAATGTGTACAAAAGAGGTTTTAAAAAGCAGATGTTTAAAATGTGTACAATAGAGGTTTTAAAAAAGCACAGATCTTTAAAATGTGTAAAATAAGATGCTTTAAAAAAGCAGATGTTTAAAATGTGTAAAAAAAAGTTTTAAAAAAGCACAGATGTTTTAAATGTGTACAAAAGATGTTTTCAAAAAGCACAGATGTTTAAAATGTGTAAAAGAAAAAAAATTGTGTACAACAACCATTTTTTAAATACAAATGGAACAACAAAAGTTGTAAGGGGGGGGGGGGGGGGGGGCTGTTGTTTATTTGCTCTGTGAGGGGGGGCTGACTCTCCCACACTTTGAAAACCCCTGCTCTATAGCAATGATCCAAGAAACCCATCTGTCAGAAAAAGAGCATTTAACCATTTAAAGAGAATGGGTGGACCAGGTATTCAGTTCTTCTTATGAAAAGGGGAGAAAACGAGGCGTGGCCATCCTCATTAATAAATCAGTATACTTTAATCAAACAGAAATAGTTAGAGATAAAGATGGTAGATATGTCATTGTAAAGGGAGATATTAGTGGCACAAGAGCAACAATCTACATGCCCCAAATGAAGACAGCTCTGTCTTTTTTAAAGACATAGCTACTCTATTAGCAGACACGGCGGAAGGGGTTGTGTTAATAGGAGGTGATTTCAACTGTGTCCTGAGACAAAACATGGATAGATTACTTGCAGAAGTGGGCTCAGTATCTAGAAAGTCCTCTACACTACAGGCCATGATGAGCGAATTTGGTTTAGTGGATGTATGGCGGCGCTTACATCCCAAGGAGAAGGACTTCACTTTTATGTCACAGGTACATGGCAGTTACTCTCGGATAGATTTGTTGTTAATATCAGGACCGGATCTCTATAGGGTTAAGGAATGTAAAATAGAGCCAATCACCATATCAGATCATGCTCCAGTCTCCTTAAAATAAATATAGGGACAACCAAATCATTTAAATACTGGAGACTCAATGTATCACTGTTAAATAATGATTTAATTAAACTGTTAGGGTTTTGCTGGGATTCGAACCTGGTTCGTTGGTGTGATAATCCAGCAAACCCCCACTAGGCCACCAGGGGGATGACTCAAATGCAGAGGCGTGAGGCGGAAGTAGAAAAAGAATCAAAAGGTTTATTTAAACTATATACACTATATACAGGGCAAAACAAAAGACAAAAAAAAACCAAAGAGTATAATCCAAAAGAAAAGCAAAGTGCAAAAATACAAAAGCTAAGAAGATCAAAAAACACAGTACAAAGGAAACTGGAGATAAACATAACAGCACAAAGACTCCGTGACAAGAGGACTGAACTCAGGGGTATAAATAGACAAACTAATTAAGGACACAGGTGAAGATAATTAGGCAATTAACACAAACACAAAACACAGGAACAGTGGCGGCCTCTAGAGGCCAAAATAAACACGACATGAAAAGGAAATAACAGCGGCCTCTAGAGGCCAAAACAGTCCTAGTCCTAACAGGACCCCCCCCTCTAGGAGCGTCTCCTGACGTTCCCAGGGCGATCCGGATGGGCCGAATGGAAGTCCCGACATAGTTCTTTATCAAGGACATCCCGAGCAGGAACCCAGCAGCGCTCCTCAGGACCATAGCCCTCCCAGTCCACCAGATATTGCAACCCGCCGCGGACCCGGCGGGAGTCAAGCAGGCGATTCACAGTGAACACAGTCTGCCCCTGGAAGATGCGGGGGGGTGGGGGGTTCCTAGGGGCAGGGGCATACGTAGACGTCAGTATGGGCCGTAACAGGGAAACATGGAAAGTGGGGTTGATCCTCAGAGTCCGGGGCAACTGGAGCCGGTAGGAGACAGGGTTCACCCTGCGCACCACCTTGAAGGGGCCAATGTAGCGAGGAGCAAGCTTGCGGTTCTCCACCCGCAGTGGAAGGTCCTTAGTGGACAGCCAAACACGCTGCCCAGGGCGGAAAGCGTGTGCAGGTCTTCTATGGCGGTTGGCCTGAGTCTGGTTGGTTCTGGAGGTCTGTATGAGGGTCTTCCTGACCTTGCTCCAGGTCTTGCGACACCGTCTCACATATTGGTTGACCGAGGGCACCCCCGCGTCCTCCTCCTGGTCCGGGAACAGAGGTGGCTGGAACCCGAATTGGCACTGGAATGGCGACAGCTTGGTGGCCGATGACTGCAGGGTGTTGTGGGCGTACTCCGCCCATGGCAGCCAGGTGCTCCACGATGTCGGGTTATCCATAGCCAGGCCTCGCAGGGTGGTTTCCAGGTCCTGGTTGAGCCTCTCCGTCTGACCATTGGACTGTGGGTGAAACCCAGAGGAGAGGCTGGCAGTGGCTCCGATGACCTTGCAGAACCCGTGCCACACTCGGGAGGAGAACTGGGGCCCTCGGTCTGAGACGATGTCCTGTGGAAGACCAAAGACTCGGAAGACATGATTAAACAAAAGTTTCGCAGTTTCAAGAGCAGAGGGGAGTTTGCACAGTGGTATGAAGCGGCAGGCCTTGGAGAATCTGTCAACTAAGACCAAAATGACCGTGTTACCTTGTGACTCAGGGAGACCCGTGATAAAGTCGACTGCCACGTGGGACCAGGGACGCCGGGGAATGGTCAGAGGATGCAGGAGACCCTGGGGACGCTGTCGTGGGTTCTTGGTTCTGGTGCAAACCTCACAGGACAGGACAAATGACCTTACTTCCTTCTCCATGTTAGGCCACCAGAAGCGTCTTTTCAGGAAGTCCAGGGTCCTCCGAGCTCCCGGGTGGGCGGTGAGAGGGGAAGAGTGACCCCACTGGAGAACCTTGGCCCGGGCTTGATGTGGGACGTACAAGAGGCCTGGTGGCCCCGTCCCAGGACCGGGGTCCTGGCGTTGGGCTCGTCGGACAGCCTCCTCAATACCCCAGCGGACAGGGGCCACAATCCGGGACACAGGGATAATAGGCCCGACTTCATTCTCCCTGTTAGTGGCAGAGAACAGTCTGGACAGTGCGTCAGGTTTCGTGTTCTTGGAGCCGGGGCGGTATGAGAGGGTGAAGTCAAACCGACTGAAAAACAGGGCCCACCTAGCCTGTCGAGGGTTCAGTCTCTTGGCTTGCTGGAGGTACTCCAGGTTCTTGTGGTCAGTCCAAACCAGGAATGGATGTTGTGCTCCCTCCAGCCAGTGCCTCCACTCCTCAAGGGCCAGTTTGACCGCTAGCAGTTCTCGATCCCCCACATCGTACCGGGACTCAGCAGGACTCAGGCGGTGGGAGAAGTAAGCGCAGGGGTGCAGCTTTCCTTCCGAACGTTGAGAGAGCACCGCGCCGACACCACTGTCCGAGGCGTCCACCTCCACGATGAATGGTTGGGAGGTGTCCGGGAGAACCAGAATGGGTGCCGTGCAGAAGCGGTCCTTGAGGTCTTTGAACGCCTTTTCTGCCTGAGGAGACCAGCCATAAGATCCACCTGTCCCTTTGGTGAGGTCAGACATGGGTGCTGCCACAGAACTGAAGTTCCTGATGAACTTGCGGTAGAAGTTAGCGAATCCTAAGAACCGCTGAACCTCCTTAACGGACTTGGGAGTAGGCCAATCCCGGACGGCCAGGGTCTTGGCAGGGTCCATTTGGAGTTGGCCTGTCCGTACAATAAATCCCAGAAAGGAGACCTCGGGAACATGAAATTCGCATTTCTGGGCCTTGGCGAACAGATTGTTCTGTAGCAGCCTCTGGAGAACCTGGCGGACATGGTGGCGGTGCTCCTGCACGGTCTTGGAAAAGATAAGGATGTCGTCGAGGTAGACAAAAACGTATAGGTTAATCATGTCCCTTAAGACGTCGTTGATTAGGGCCTGAAAAACAGCTGGTGCGTTGGTGAGTCCGAAGGGCATCACCTGGTATTCGTAGTGCCCAGACGGGGTGTTAAAGGCAGTCTTCCACTCGTCTCCCTGTCGGATACGGATGAGGTGGTATGCGTTCCGTAGGTCCAACTTGGTGAAGACGGTGGCGCCTTGGAGCAGGTCGAAAGCTGTGGACATCAGCGGAAGGGGATATCGGTTGCGCACAGTGATCTTATTCAGGCCCCTGTAATCAATACATGGTCGGAGCCCCCCATCCTTCTTGCCGACAAAGAAGAAGCCGGCTCCAGCAGGTGAAGTGGAGGGTCGAATAAACCCAGAGACCAGGGCATCTTTGAGGTATTCCTCCATGGCCTTGCGTTCTGGCTGAGAGAGTGAAAACAGTCTGCCACGAGGAGGGGTAGTCCCAGGGAGCAAGTCGATGGCACAGTCGTAGGCCCGGTGCGGAGGAAGAACGGCGGCCCTGCTCTTGCTGAATACCTCCTTGAGATCCCAGTACTCTGTGGGAACTTGAGATAACTCGGTGAGATCAGGGGGCTCGGCAGGAGACACAGGAGAGCTAGAGAGCAGACAAGAGGCATGGCATGCAGGGCCCCATTCCACAACCTGGCTTGTTACCCAGTCTATGCGAGGGTTGTGGCGAGTAAGCCAAGGAAGGCCTAGAATAACTGGGAACTCAGGTGAAGGAATCAGGTGCAGGGATATTTCTTCCTTGTGACCTTGAGACTGGAAGAAAACTGGAGAAGTAACTTGGGTGACTCTTCCATCACCTAACGCTTGGCCATCGAGGGCAGACACAGACAGTGGGACTTCAAGAGGTGCAGTCGGAATATTGATGCTTTGGGCGAAGTGAATATCCATAAAGTTCCCAGCCGCCCCTGAGTCTATCAAAGCTTGACAAGAGTGGACAGACTCACCCCAGGAGATGGAGACCGGGATGTAGATTCCTTGGCCAGGGAGTCCGGGAGAGAGGGTAGGCCCCGTCACAACCCTCCCTCGGCTGGACGGGGCGGTCCTTTTCCCAAGAGTTCGGGACATGATGCTCGGAAGTGACCAGGCTTGCCACAGTAGATGCAGCACTTGTCCCTCCTTCTGCGCTCCCTCTCAGATGCGGAGAGGCGAGTACGACCCACTTGCATGGGTTCTGGACAGTCACTGAAGGAGGTAGACGGTCTCCAGGTAGAGGTAGGGAGGCTGGAGGGGCTCAAGGCTTGGTGGCGTTCTCTCATCCTGTTGTCCAGACGAATAGCATGTGAGATGAGGGTTTCGAGGTCACTTGGGCATCCAATAGAGGCCAGACCGTCCTTGATGGGGTCAGACAGACCATGGTGGAAGGCTGACACCAGGGCAGTCTCGTTCCATCCACTTACTGCTGCGAGTGTTCGGAACGAGATGGCGTAATCTGCGACGCTTCCTCCTTGCCGGATGGACATGAGCTTTCGGGCTGCGTCGGTACTGATGTCTGCCTGATCGAAGACCCGAAGCATCTCTTCAGAAAACAGCTGGAAATCAAAGCACTCAGGTCCCTGTCTTTGCCAGATAGCAGTAGCCCAGGCTCGCGCCTTACCAGCTAATAAGGTGATCACAAAGGCAATCTTGCGGCGATCCGTAGTGTAGGTGGTAGGCTGAAGCTCAAAGGTGAGTTGACACTGGGTGAGGAACTCTCGGCACTCACTGTGCTTGCCGTCATACCTCTGTGGTGCAGGAAGGCTGGGTTCGCGAGGTGAAGAAGGCAGCATTGCAGGAGGCACTGGAGCAGGAGTGGGAGCTGGATCAGGAGCAGGAACTGGATCAGGAGCAGGAGATGCAGGCAGAGATGTCAGCTGTGCCAGGGTTTTCCCAATTTGCTGAAGCAGTTCCTCGTGGCGAGCGAGGGCCTCACGTTGGCTGGTGAGCGTACGTCCATGAGCGTCCATGGTTGCTCTGAAGCGTGTCAAAGCTGCCATAATTCCCTGAAGGTTGGCCGGGTAGACAGTTGAAGCAGCCTCTGCTGAGTCGGTCATGACGGAGTCTTTCTGTTAGGGTTTTGCTGGGATTCGAACCTGGTTCGTTGGTGTGATAATCCAGCAAACCCCCACTAGGCCACCAGGGGGATGACTCAAATGCAGAGGCGTGAGGCGGAAGTAGAAAAAGAATCAAAAGGTTTATTTAAACTATATACACTATATACAGGGCAAAACAAAAGACAAAAAAAAACCAAAGAGTATAATCCAAAAGAAAAGCAAAGTGCAAAAATACAAAAGCTAAGAAGATCAAAAAACACAGTACAAAGGAAACTGGAGATAAACATAACAGCACAAAGACTCCGTGACAAGAGGACTGAACTCAGGGGTATAAATAGACAAACTAATTAAGGACACAGGTGAAGATAATTAGGCAATTAACACAAACACAAAACACAGGAACAGTGGCGGCCTCTAGAGGCCAAAATAAACACGACATGAAAAGGAAATAACAGCGGCCTCTAGAGGCCAAAACAGTCCTAGTCCTAACATAAACAAGAAATAAACAAGGAATTAACAAATTATTTTGAGACAAATGAAGATGACACCATCTTTCCAATAACTTTATGGGAGGGGGCTAAGGCTGTGATGAGGGGCTGTATTATTGCCATTTCCTCTAGATTGAAAAAGCAAAGGTTAAGTAAACAGGATGAGCTAGAGAAAAAAAAATTAAGCAATTAGAAACAGAACATCAACAATCTAAGAAACAAGAAGTATTGCATGCACTGAAAGAGACAAGGAAAAAACTGGATGACTTACTAACTTACAATACAGAGGGGGGTTTAAGATTCATAAATAGAAAATACTACGAAATGGGGAATAAAGCAAGCCGTCTATTGGCTTTCCAATTGCGGAAAGCACAAAGTAGCGGGATAGCGGTGAAATCCTAACACAACCTACTGACATCACAGAGGCTTTTGCCACATCTCATCTCATTATCTGTAGCCGCTTTATCCTGTTCTACAGGGTCGCAGGCAAGCTGGAGCCTATCCCAGCTGACTACGGGCAAAAGGCGGGGTACACCCTGGACAAGTCGCCAGGTCATCACAGGGCTGACACATAGACACAGACAACCATTCACACTCACATTCACACCTACGGTCAATTTAGAGTCACCAGTTAACCTAACCTGCATGTCTTTGGACTGTGGGGGAAACCGGAGCACCCGGAGGAAACCCACGCGGACACGGGGAGAACATGCAAACTCCGCACAGAAAGGCCCTCGCCAGCCACAGGGTTCGAACCCGGACCTTCTTGCTGTGAGGCGACAGCGCTAACCACTACACCACCGTGCCGCCCCAGCCTCCTTTGTGTTGATCGTAAAATTCTTACTTCAATAATAGCAAAAAGAATACAAACAGTGATACATAAACTGGTAAAGCCGGATCAATCCGGTTTTATTAATAATCGTCAAGGTGTGGACAACGGCAGGAGGGCTCTAAACCTGCAATCTATTGCGACCAAAAGGACTACCCCTTCAATGCTTCTCAGCTTAGATGCTGAGAAAGCATTTGATATGGTTGATTGGTCTTTCCTTCAGCAGACTCT
Organism: Neoarius graeffei; assembly: GCF_027579695.1. NCBI lineage: Eukaryota > Metazoa > Chordata > Actinopteri > Siluriformes > Ariidae > Neoarius > Neoarius graeffei. The sequence goes on from NC_083594.1 coordinate 13,209,010, forward strand.
CAGATATATGGGCTTTAATGACACATTTATTAAATGGATATGCCTATTTTATAAAAACCCTAAATCTAGGGTTAGAGTGAATGGGCTTTGCTCTAACTTCTTCCCATTGGGACGTGGCACCCGCCAGGGAGATTCTTTATCTCCTTCTTTATTTGCCTTAAGCATAGAGCCACTTGCGGAATTAATAAGGACAAACCCACTCATACTGGGCATTCCTGATGAGGGAATGATTCAACACAAACTGGCTCTATTTCCCGATGACATATTGTTATTCCTAGAACGTCCAATGGATTCTATCCCAGCACTTCTAACTAGTTTAAATAATTACAGTGTAGTGTCAGGATATAAGATAAATACCAACAAATCTGAGGCAATGATGATAAGTGGCGAATGGCCCCAGCAATTAGATGAATTGGTATCCTTTAGGAAATCCAAACAGGGATTTAGATATCTAGGGGTCATTCTGACACCAAAACCAGCACAGCTTTACAACTCCAATTATAACAAACTAGTCAAAGCGATCAAGATGTAAGTAGGTGGGATATGCTGCCTTTGTCCCTTTTTGGCAGAATAGAGTCAGTGAGGATGAATATTCTACCTAGACTCCTTTTCTTATTTCAATCTTTACCAATCCATGTACCACAATCAACACTTAAGCTTCTTGAAAAACGCATATCAACATTTATTTGGCAAAATAGGAGACCCAGAATACGCCTAAAAATATTGATGGCTGGTAAAGAAAAAGGAGGTTTGGGTCTGCCCAATTTTAAAATGTACTACTGGGCAGCCCAACTCAGAGCAATAGTGGCATGGGTGACCAACGATAAAGAAACAGGATGGCTATCCATTGAACAGAATTCCTTAACAGGGATATCACTATCTACTCTCCCTTTTCTTAGTAAGCAGGCTCAGAAAAAGATAAGAATTAATAATATGTGGGTTAAACACACACTAAAAGTCTGGAACAGTGCACAGAAGCAATTAAAAGGGGTTATAGCTCTATCAAGGGCAATGCCCATTTTTGGAAACATTGATTTTCTGACATCTTTGACAGACTTAGCATACAGGAGATGGGCGGAAAAGGGGTTGATTATTGTTAACCAGCTTTTTTAAAACAACACATTGCGATCATTTTCACAACTCAAAGAAAAATTTGACTTGCCCTCAAATGACTGGTATAAATATCTACAAGTACGACATTACATCACTGAGCACACAGATTGGGATAGTCTTAAAAGAGATCTAACTGAGGTTGAAACGTATTTTATACATATTTATCAACAACTGGTATCAACAAAGCATCAGGTATCACGTATACTAGTGCATCTCAAAAAATTAGAATACCATGAAAAAGTTCCTTTTTTTCATAATTTAATTCAAAAAGGTAAACTTTCATATATTCTATATTCATTACATGTAAAGTGAAATATTTAAAACCTTTTTTGTTTTAATTTTGATGATTATGGCTTATAGCTCATGAAAATCAGAAATCCAGTATCTCAAATTATTAGAATATTCCCTAAGATTAATCAAAAAAAGGATTTACAATACAGAAATGTCCAACTTCTGAAAAGCATATTCATTTATACACTCAATACTTGGTTGGGGCTCCTTTACCATGAATTACTGTATCAGTGCGGTGTGGCATGGAGGTGATCAGTCTGTGGCACTGCTGAGGTGTTATTGAAGCCCAGGTTGCTTTGATAGTGGCCTTCAGCGTATCTGTATTTTTGGGTCTGGTGTTTCTCATCTTCCTCTTGACAATACCCCATAGATTCTCTATGGGGTTCAGGTCAGGCAAGTTGGCTGGCCAATCAAACACAGTAATATCATGGTCAGCAAACCATTTGATAGTAGTTTTGGCACTGTGGGTAGGTGCTAAGTCCTGCTGGAAAAGGAAATCAGCATCTCCAAAAAGCTCGTCAGCAGATGGAAGCATGAAGTGCTCTAAAATCTCCTGGTAGATGGCTGTGTTGACTTTGGACTTGATAAAATACAGTGGACCAACACCAGCAGATGACATGGCACCCCAAATCATCACAGACTGTGGAAACTTCACACTGGGCTTCAAACACCTTGGATTCTGTGCCTCTCCACTCTTCCTCCAGACTCTAGAACCGTGATTTCCAAATTAAATGCAAAATGTACTTTCATCTGAAAAGAGGACTTTGGACCACTGAGCAACAGTCCATTTCTTTCTCTCCTTAGCCCAAATAAGACACTTCTGACATTGTCTCTGGCTCAGGAGTAGCTTGATATTAGGAATGCGAAAGTTGTATCCCCTTTCTTGAAGATGTCTGTTCGTGATGGGTCTTGATACACTGACACCAGCCTCAGTCCACTCCTTGTGAAGCTCTCCCAAGTTCTTGAATCAACTTTTCTTGACAATCCTCTCAAAACTGCGACCATCCCTGTTGCTTGTGCACCTTTTCCAGCCACCCTTTTCAGCAATGACCTTTTGTGGCTTACCCTCCTTGTGGAGGGCATCAGTGATCATCTTCTGGACAACAGTCAAGTCAGCAGTCTTCCCCATGATTGTGGTCACGTGTACTGAACTAGACCGAGAGATACACTGTGTTCATACTGTTTTACTCAAACTCGAAATGAAATATTCTAATATTTTGAGATGTTTTTTTTATGTTTTTGTACTGTATGCCATACTGATTAAAATTAAAATAGAAAAATGCTTGAAACATTTTAGTTTATGTGTAATGAGTCTATAATATATAACATTTTCACTTTCTTAAATAACTGATGGAAAATATTGAACTTTTTCACAATATTCTAATTTTTTGAGATGCAGACCCGATTCCAAAAAAGGAATGCAATAATTTACAAATCTCAAAAACTGATATTGTATTCACAATAGAACATAGACAACATATCAAATGTCGAAAGTGAGACATTTTGAAATTTCATGCCAAATATTGGCTCATTTGAAATTTCATGACAGCAACACATCTCAAAAAAGTTGGGACAGGGGCAATAAGAGGCTGGAAAAGTTAAAGGTACAAAAAAGGAACAGCTGGAGGACCAAATTGCAACTCATTAGGTCAATTGGCAATAGGTCATTAACATGACTGGGTATAAAAAGAGCATCTTGGAGTGGCAGCGGCTCTCAGAAGTAAAGATGGGAAGAGGATCACCAATCCCCCTAATTCTGCACCGACAAATAGTGGAGCAATATCAGAAAGGAGTTCGACAGTGTAAAATTGCGAAGAGTTTGAATATATCATCATCGACAGTGCATAATATCATCAAAAGATTCAGAGAATCTGGAAGAATCTCTGTGCGTCAGGGTCAAGGCCGGAAAACCATACTGGGTGCCCGTGATCTTTGGGCCCTTAGACGGCACTGCATCACATACAGGCATGCTTCTGTATTGGAAATCACAAAATGGGCTCAGGAATATTTCCAGAGAACATTATCTGTGAACACAATTCACTGTGCCATCCACCGTTGCCAGCTAAAACTCTATAGTTCAAAGAAGAAGCCGTATCTAAACATGATCCAGAAGTGCAGACGTCTTCTCTGGGCCAAGGCTCATTTAAAATGGACTGTGACAAAGTGGAAAACTGTTCTGTGGTCAGACAAATCAAAATTTGAAGTTCTTTATGGAAATCAGGGACGCCGTGTCATTCGGACTAAAGAGGAGTAGGACGACCCAAGTTGTTATCAGCGCTCAGTTCAGAAGCCTGCATCTCTGATGGTATGGGGTTGCATTAGTGCGTGTGGCATGGGCAGCTTACACATCTGGAAAGACACCATCAATGCTGAAAGGTATATCCAGGTTCTAGAGCAACATATGCTCCCATCCAGACGACGTCTCTTTCAGGGAAGACCTTGCATTTTCCAACATGACAATGCCAAACCACATACTGCATCAATTACAGCATCATGGCTGCGTAGAAGAAGGGTCCGGGTACTGAACTGGCCAGCCTGCAGTCCAGATCTTTCACCCATAGAAAACATTTGGCGCATCATAAAACGGAAGATACGACAAAAAAGACCTAAGACAGTTGAGCAACTAGAATCCTACATTAGACAAGAATGGGTTAACATTCCTATCCCTAAACTTGAGCAACTTGTCTCCTCAGTCCCCAGACGTTTACAGACTGTTGTAAAGAGAAAAGGGGATGTCTCACAGTGGGAAACATGGCCTTGTCCCAACTTTTTTGAGATGTGTTGTTGTCATGAAATTTAAAATCACCTAATTTTTCTCTTTAAATGATACATTTTCTCAGTTTAAACATTTGATATGTCATCTATGTTCTATTCTGAATAAAATATGGAATTTTGAAACTTCCACATCATTGCATTCAGTTTTTATTTACAATTTGTACTTTGTCCCAACTTTTTTGGAATCGGGGTTGTATATAAGAGTCTTATGAAAGACACATCAGACAATACCCTTCATATTAAAAGTGAATGGGAATTAGAACTCAATACAATTATAGATAATGACACATGAGAAGATATATGTTTAGCAAGTCATAAAGGGATTGGAAGTCAGATGTGGAAAGAATTTGACTGAAAGGTGAAAATAAGATTCTTTAGGACACCTCTGAAGGTATCAAGGTTTAAAAACCACGCCCCCAATATCTGCTGGAGGAACTGTGGCATGGTGGGGGACCATACTCACACATTTTGGGACTGCTCTGTGATACAGACATATTGGAAAGACATTAAAGAGGAATTGGACAACATTTTCAGGATGGATATCCCTCTGGACCCCTTAATTTTCTTATTGGAGAAAATGCTGGAAGACTTGCTTTCTAAGGACCAGTCTTACATGTTACATATTCTATTAATGATTGCAAGAAAAATAATCACGATTAACTGGATGCAGCCTAGTACCCCTACAAAAGCCCAGTGGATACAAAAAATCAAACGGGTCTATATCATGGAAAATATGACTGCTATTTTACAGTTGAAATTACCACTGTTCATAAGAAGATGGACCCCTGTCATTCTAGGCCTTAATTTAGAATAATACTTAAAAATTACTGTGCGATATGCGATGGTTTATCTACTCTGATTCTCTGTAACCAATATGTGTTGAATGAAGTTCATCCACAAGGTGACCTTTTTTTTAACCTCTCCTTGAGAGTATTTGTGTGTGTGTGTGTGTGTGTGTGTGTGTGTTATTGTTTGCACTGTATTGTACTGCTAAAATTGCCTGCAAAGTTTCATTTGGGCAATAAAGTAAAAAAAAAAACTACTAACGAAAATGAAAACAAAGCAAAAACAACTTCAATCTTAAAGCAATCATAATGTTTAGGTTGTTTAGGTTTAAGCTCAATCTGAAGGTTTTCCTAGCTGAACCCTTTTCATCACCTATTTTCTTACATGTACTACCGTATACAGTACTGTTCAAAAGTCTTACGCATCCTATTTTTTTCATACAAATTTTGTTACAGATTTCTATTTTATGACTTCTACATTATCGAGTCAATACGTTCCAAACGTTCGTTTTCCAGCACAAAATTAAATGTTACAGAAAAAAAAAGTTTGTATCTGAGCAGCATATTCCATAAGAGAGCACTTTTCAGATTAAAAAAGAAAACATAATGAAGGCTGCTGGGTTTTGGTGCAAAATTAAAAAGCGAGTGTGACAGTCAAAGTGTCCAGAAGAACTGTGGCTGGTTCTGTAAGATGCTCAGTAAATCCTACAGCTCATTTCCTTATAAAACTGCACTCATTGTACCTGAGATTACTATTTTTTTAACATAATTTACACATAATTTTCACATAATTATGACTTAATATCTCATAATTATAACTTTGTATCTCAATAATAAAATGAGACTTTCACATAATTATGACTTACTATCTCATAATAATGAAATATGAGAGTTTCTAGATTATGACTTAGTATCTTATAATTATAACTTACTATCTCATAATAAAATATGAGAATGTTGCACATAATTATGACTTACTATCTCATAATAAAATATGAGAATGTTTCACGATTTACTATCTCATAATAATGAAATATGAGATAGTTGCTAAATTATGACTTAGTATCTTATAATTATAACTTAGTGTCGCATAATGATAAAATATGAGAACGTTTCACATAATTATGACTTACTATCTCATAATAATGAATTATGAGAGTTTCTAGATTATGACTTAGTATCTTATAATTATAACTTACTATCTCATAATAAAATATGAGAATGTTTCACATAATTATGACTTACTATCTCATAATAAAATATGAGAATGTTTCACGACTTACTATCTCATAATAATGAAATATGAGATAGTTGCTAAATTATGACTTAGTATCTTATAATTATAACTTAGTGTCGCATAATGATAAAATATGAGAACGTTTCACATAATTATGACTTTCTATCTCATAATAATGAAATATGAGAGTTTCTAGATTATGACTTAGTATCTTATAATTATAACATACTATCTCATAATAAAATATGAGAATGTTTCACATAATTATGACTTACTATCTCATAATAATGAAATATGAGATAGTTGCTAAATTATGACTTAGTATCTTATAATTATAACTTAGTGTCGCATAATGATAAAATATGAGAACGTTTCACATAATTATGACTTATCTCATAATAATGAAATATGAGATAGTTTCTAGATTATGACTTAGTATCTCATGATGATAAAATATAAGAAGATTTCACATAATTATGACTTAGTATCTTATAGTAATGAGAAAGTTTCACATAATTATGACTTGAGTTCTGATTATAATGAGATATAAAATCATATTTTTGAGCACATTTGTCATTGTCATAATACGCCACATGACAGTACCTCATTGAATAATTAATATTGTCTTCTTTACATTTTTTATAATATTTACTTTCTCTGCATGTTTTAAATTTACTTTAACTTTATTCTATTTTATTCTTTTTTCTCCTCCTATTTGAGCTACTACTTCATTTTATTATTTTATTTCTACTATTGTTTAATTCTTATTATTTTCTTTTAATTCTTTTAAGTAATTGTTTTAGAATAAAAATAAAATTATTTTATGTCATTTTATTTCTCTATTGTTTACTGTTTTTGTTTTTACCTCTGTAAAGCACATTGAACTGCCATTGTGTATGAAATGTGCTATATAAATAAACTTGCCTTGCCTCATAATTGTGAGATACGTTCTCGTACTGTATGACGTCATTTTTTTCAAGTGGCGGAAACGGGCTTCCAGAGTATTCTCCCATTAAATATAATAATAATAATAATAATAATAAAGTATCAGACGGAGAGTAAGCGCGTTTTTGAAATTCTGCATTTCTAAGCGCGTGAGTTGTTTGGCCCTGTCGGCGCGCCGTAGTTTCGTCTCGTTTATCCAGCAGTGAAGGCGATTTTTGGGCAAAATTCAAAGAGAGGGAGTCCTGCAAGGGAAACAGGTAGCGCAGCATTACACTGTGGGTAAATAACAACACTGGCGCATAATGCGGAGGGAGAGCGGCTGTTGTTTCAGTCCGGTTGTGTGTATTCGTGCTGTAATATGTGAGTGTCACTGGGCAGAGCCTCAGCGCCTGTCACTGTCAAATCATTTAGCCACCTCAACTTCGTGAGAACGCGCAAGCTCGCTTTTCCTGGTTAATTTGTTCACATCCTCGCGTCAGTTTGCTGCGTTTCCGGATTGAGTGCACAATCGCGCTAAAGTCAGCTGTCGCTAAGCTAAAGCGCAGGAACTGTGTCGGTTATTGAAGCTTTGCTACTCGAGCTATCTATCCTGCATGACTTCTTTTCCCAGTCGTTTTGTAAGCAACCAAGCCTCCTGCGCTGTGATTGGCTGGTAAGTCTTACTCCTCATTATTACAGCAAGTCTAGCCAATCAGGACGCAGAAGGCGGGATGTTACTAGCCAGTCAGAGCGCATGTGTCAGAATGCGGGTGGGACAAATAGAGCGAGTGTCTTCTGATATTGATTTGGCAACAAAACACGTAAACAGACTGTAAACATGTTTTTGGATCGAAGGTGCAATTTTAGTTAAATGAAAACAGTGAAAAGATAGTCGGAGCCCATCTGAAAGCTGAATTAAAGTTCATGTTAAGAATTTAATCTTGATTATAGCAACATTGGGATGCTGGTCAGTTTTATAAGCTCCTGTGCATCATGTAAACATTGACTGGCTGATGTGTTCCAGCTGTTTTGTGCTTTCAAGAATGTGTGATGGTATTGTATTTATTAACGGAGTCATTCAGCTAAAGATGATAAAAATGCACATCATCTTTAGTTGTTGAAAATAACCTACAATCCATACATCCTCCATAGGTGTAATGTCTTATTTAAATTTTTATTTTATTTTATTTTATTAGATTTGTTGTCAATCCTAAAATTAATAAAATAAGAAATATAAGTATTTACAAGTTATAAATAAATCTATGTATGTATGCGGCAGGGGCCGACAATTATATATATATATATATATATATATATATATATATATATATATATATATATATAAAAAAAAAAAACAACCAAACAAAAAAAACCCCTATATGCTATACGCAAAGTATTCTACTGACAGGACGTGCAAGATGACGGACTAAATTACTTTTCAAACGTTTAGAAACATCTCATCTCATTATCTGTAGCCGCTTCATCCTTCTACAGGGTCGCAGGCAAGCTGGAGCCTATCCCAGCTGACTACGGGCGAAAGGCGGGGTACACCCTGGACAAGTCGCCAGGTCATCACAGGGCTGACACATAGACACAGACAACCATTCACACTCACATTCACACCTACGGTCAATTTAGAGTCACCGGTTAACCTAACCTGCATGTCTTTGGGCTGTGGGGGAAACCGGAGCACCCGGAGGAAACCCACGCGGACACGGGGAGAACATGCAAACTCCACACAGAAAGGCCCTCGCCGGCCCCGGGGCTCGAACCCAGGACCTTCTTGCTGTGAGGCGACAGCACTAACCACTACGCCACCGTGCCGCCCCGTTTAGAAACATATTTGTACTAAAAAACAGTAAGGTGCCGAAGACTTTTTGCACAGTACTGTCGTCTGATTGCTTTGTAGCTCTGTGAATTATTGTCAATTATTTTCTCAGTCTTTCTCTGTGTTGATTTTTGTGGTGTGTGTTTCTCAGAGCTGAGGTCCATTTTAACGTGGCAGGATGAGTTCAAAGGGGGGCGGTACAGCCCTGACCCGACGAAATTATCGCCTGGCATCAGATACAGACAAACCCAAAGCCGCAGGTAAGAACAAGTCACTCGGAATAATGAATAACTTGTACGAGATTTCATCACCATGTGGTCATATGCTGTATTTCTTTAAGTATAATAACATGTCACCACAGTCACAGCCAAGTTTTTTTTTTTTCCAGTGTAGTGAAAATGTATCACATCAGATTCAACACAATGTATACAGGACAGCAGAAATAAATAAATGAACACGTTATCTTGGCAGCTATTGCGTATGATTAGGCCCATCTTAGACCTCATCTTTGTCCATAGTGTTTGTAATGTACGTCTGATTACCATCAACAATAATTTTAACATTTCTCTGTATTGAGGAAAAAAAAAAGTAGAAGGTTTAAAGTTGTGAAACTTGCATACATTGAGATTCAAAGTGCAGTTATTCAATTCCACCAGAAATGTTTTAAAATGACGAAGTACACCATACAAGCTCATAAATACTGCAGTAAACGTCTGAGAATGAGACAGACATGAGAGAGAGACTTACCAAAACTTTTCTTTTGGAGATTTTCCCCCAACTTTCCAAAACTGCAGCTAAACAAAAAAGTAGTTCCGGTTATTTTCCATATTCCTGAATGTTTTCTAGTATCCATGCGCCATCAGGTGAAAACTGAAGTGTGGCCGTGTTTACTGCATGAAACCGTTTCTTATCTCTGAAAATATAATCATCTTTCTTTGTAAGAGCATAGTTTGTTCATCACTCATTTCTGCTTTTCAGAAGACTGAGTTTTTAGTTCTATTAAATATGCAAATGAAGACCTAATTGAATATTTATTTAATCAAATGAAGCCTCATTTGTATGAGGTTTTGGAGAAGTTCCAATATTAAAAATAAATAAATAAATTTGTCAGACTATCTGCAAGCTGCTGGGAAAACCAGACCCATTTGTCTGTAGTGTTTTGCCCAGCAACTGGAAGAAAAAAAAACCAAACAACAAAAAAAACATGGCCGGTGTGGCTCTATGCCCTTCTCTGAAATGGAAATGAAGCCAAAATTCCTTCGCCATGTTGTCAGATTTGGAGCCAGAGTTTGTGCAGTAGAGATGAGAGTCAAAGTCAGGTATGTCAACTCAATACCAAGGTCCAGTGTGTTGCCAATCTGTCTGTCAATCACTGCATTCTCAAGTGTAGCGATGCCTTCTTACGACATACTGTACCTGTGCAAAGTCTTAGGTGCAGGTGAAGAACCGATGGAGACCAAAAATGGCTTAAGAATATTGAAATTAAATGTTTCAACATTAAAAAATACTATAAACAGCACGCAGTAAGCCATAATAAATGAAACAAAGTCAATATTTGGTATGAGACGACCCTTTGCTTTTAAAAAAAACAGTAGTCTCCGGTACAGTGCAGTTTTATAAGGAAATGAGCTGTAGGTTTTACTGAGCATCTTACAGAAGCAGCCACAGTTCTTCTGGACACCTTGACTGTCACACTTGCGTTTTCATTTTGCACCAAAACCCAGTCGCCTTCATTATGTTTTCTTTTTTAATCTGAAACGTGCTCTCTTATGTAATATGCTGCTCAGATACAAACTTTTTTTCTGTAACATTTAATTTTGTGCTGGAAAATGAACATTTGGAACGTATTGACTCGATAATGTAGAAGTCATAAAATAGAAATCTGTAACAAAATTTGTATGAAAAAAAAATAGGGTGCCAAAGGCTTTTGCACGGTACTGTAGTTTTAAAAACTAATTCTCAGGTGAGAATAAAAAAACTAGAGACAATTCCCCTGTGGGAAATTGTGAGAGTGATGCAGTGCGCGTAGCAGTCACAGTTGCAGGAGTTGAGCTGTACTGTGTGAATGTATGACTTGCCATTATGACTACGTTCAGACTGCACCCTGAAACGACCCATATCTGATTTTTTTGCCCATATGCGACCTGTATCCGATTTGTTATTGACAATCTGAACGACACAGATCCGATTTTTTCACATGCGACCCAGGCCGCTTGGATATGTGGTCCTAATTCCGATGCATATCCGTTATTTTCACATGCGACTGCAGTCTGACCGGACAGGTCGCATTCATGCGACCTACACGTCATCGACAAGAGACAAACGTCACTATTCTGCGTTGGCTAATCCCGCCTCTTTGGTGGAAAACAACAACATATGTACAGTTTTCAGAATTTAAATAGACTTTTATAGAATTGATCAAGCTAATGGTGGATTTGGTAGGGACCTGGATGTTGATCTGTTAGCCTGATTAAATAAAACAGTTTCTATAACTGATTTATAACTTAAACCATCCTGTATTACAAGATTATAAGATTGTTCTGGAAATTTCCAGTAATTTGACACCTTTGGTCTCATTAGTCTGCTGCCCACATTAATCAGATTATTGTGCGAGTTCCGCCGCCGCCACAAAAACCACATCTCCAGGTCTCGCCTCATCTCCATGCTTTACTTGCAAACTTGAAGAGTGCGCTTTTTTTTTTTTTTTGTTTACGTATTACGTAGATGTGCTTATTACGTGTCAATTTGCGCATGCGGGACACTTTTGGGTCGTTTTCCGTTCATATTGGAGATCGCATACAAGTCTCATATAATTGGTAATGTGAACGGCCAAACAAAAAAATCGGATTTCACAACAAATCGGATATGGGTCGTTTCAGGTTGCAGTCTGAACGTAGTGAGAGAAGCACACAAAAAGGGCAGTTTTTCCTCAGAGTACTCCCTCCAAACAACAGGGAGTTACACGAAAACGGAAGGAGATGTTCACAAAAATCTTTCACAGTGAGCGCCACAAGGCTCTCCTGAACACATTGATGTAATTTTTTTGTCTGTAGTGTAAAAAATAAGGTCACTAGAGCGAGTTAAAAACGAGTGACTTTTCTGATTTTGTAGTCACAGCGCAGCCACGTTTATAATGGGAGTCTATGGGGAAGCGCGCCTGTCCTCTCCTTACTTTCAGGCTTCTCATTCAAAAACTGTAAATCCTATCGTTAAGGTAGACACATTGTGTGAATCAGGACAAGTGTGGCTACCACTTTTGAGAAACTTGTGTGTAGAATGAGAATTGTGGCTGAAAACACAGTTTAAATGAGAAAGTTTGAGCTTTTTTTTCAGGCTGCCTACACTCTAAATTCCTGAGCGCCACTGGTGTGTAACGCAATAGACACCCATTATAAAGCCTGATTTTCTCCAGATTTGCTCATGGTGTTTGAGCTGGGACTGATCCAAAAGTATAGACCCTCGCAAAAAAAGTTGAATGGCAGATCCACAGAGGAGAAGTTTGTCTACTTTTTAAAGTTTGAATCATGTCTCTAGGTGAAAGCATGCCAGAGCAGCGGATGTTTGAAAAGCGTTGAAAATGTGCGTTGTTTTTCAATTAATTCCATAGAAAATGAATGGGAAATTTTGGACGTATTTTGATGAACAAAGTAATAGCATACCGAGTCTGAGCGAGCCGCACGTTTTATATTGTTTGTCTGTGTGCGATGTACGGTTATTGGGTTATTCGAAATCAAAATTTCTAGGTACTCCTTCTCTCCTTCTATAATAATAAGAAGAAACACACAGAAGAACAATAGTTACGCGTGCCTAGGCACTGCATCACTAAAAAATTAAAATCTGCAGATATCAGCATCGAGAAAACTGTTCAAATTAGACAGTGTGGATCGAAAGAGAGTTTAGATGAGAAAGCTGATATGGAAAAAGTTATATTATTGTTATTGAGAAACAGAAGGATGGGTGAAACTGCATGTTATACTGTAACCAGCCAGCAGGGGCGCTAGACCTGTGGTTGCTTCACTTTTATACATGCTACACCAGGGGTGCCAGGGTGAAATTGGTCAGGGGGCCAGATTGTTTTCAAGTGGGACCTCAGGGGGCCGCATTACCGGCGTGACAAGACCAAACACTAAACAAATAGACATACTATTTGATATCATTTATGAATATAAATATTATTTATAAATGTTTGTTTTTTTTAAATAATAAAAAAACAACAAAATGGACAAGGACACATAAAAACACAACTAAACTGTAAATTACTTTGATCAGATTTATTGACAACTTGCACATAAAACCATGTCAATACACAGGCCTAATTAGGCCAATTAAAAAAGATGGCCCTAAGTAGCCCTAAAGAAGTCAAAAGATGTGCCAAGGTTAAGTACTCCACCAACAGGCCAAGTGACTAAATATTCACTAGAACTTAATAATAAAAAGACATAAATAACAGATGGTACATTAACTTAAACAACTCCCACAAACTCCCACTCCCACAAACATACCCTCCCAATCATTACTTCACAGCACTATGTTACATGGGCAGACAAGCCAGCTACATTTTACATGTCGAAGCCAGAAGCCTTTTATTTTTCACCAGCTTGTCCACAATGGGGGACAGGCTCTGGGCTGTGGCTATTTTCATGACATCATTGAGATGTCCATGTGTCATACGATTGCGCATTTTCGATTTATTAATATTCATAACTGAAAATGCCTGCTCACATAAATATGTTGTCCCAAACATACAGAGTATTTTACCTGCAAATGCAGTGATAGTCGGGTACTCAGGTGGCAACGATTGGTAGAATGATTCAATACCAACAGATTTGTACATGTCCTTCAACCGCGTGCAGCATTGCAAGTCTATCAGTTCCATTTGCATCGCCTCGGGGACCTCGGAAGCATCCGTGGTGAATGGAGAGCCAAAAAACGCAAAGTCCTTTTCCAGTTCAGTGAAAACCGTGAATCGATTGGCGAACTCGTGCATGAGACCGGAAAGCAAGTTTGCATACTTGTCCATGCTCTGATGACTGACAGACAGAGATTTCAAACAGGGGAAGTGGGCTGCATTGCGCTGACAGAGCTGTGCCTTCCATAACGCAAGTTTACGTTGAAACGCACGGACACCGTCGTAATACTCGGTAACGAGTTTGTTGCGACCTTGCATATTAACATTCAATAAGTTCAGGTGTTCGGTAATGTCCACTAAAAAGGCAAGGTCCCTGGTCCATTCGGTGTCGTCCAATTCCTCCACAGGCTTCCCTTTAGCCTGCATGAACTCGGCTATCTCTTTGCGCAATTTGTAGAACCGTTTGAGCACTGCGCCTCGGCTCAACCAACGCACATCGGTGTGATAGGGAAGGCCCTGGTGGATGTCATTTTCAGATAAAAATGCATCGAATTGCTGGTGGTTGAGCCCTCTCGCTCTGATAAAATTGACAGTGGCAATATAATTTAAAATTTAAACAGTCTGTGGCGCGAATTGGACCGATGCAAATGGCAGGGCCATCAGGCAAATCTCCGCCTCTGACGTCAATGCGATCGGCAGTGAAAGACAGGTAATTGTTCTGTAATAATTGTTCGATAGGGTGCGGCAGACATTGATGGCTCTCTGCCGGCCGAACGATTAGAGGGCCATCAGCAAGGGGGCCGGATTAGATGTTCATTCGGGCCGGATCCGGCCCGCGGGCCGCCACCATGGCACCAGTGTGCTACACTGTCCATGTTTTTTTTTTTTTTTTAATTTATTTTTTTAACAGTCATTGGTCTTGCCTTAACCTCTTAAGGCCGAGGGTACTTGGCTCACTTAGACAGAAATACCCAACATTAATCAAAAATAGTTCCACAATTATTAGGTCAATATACCAAACCTTGGTCTCTACAGATATGCAAGACCTCAGAAAATATATTTCCGGTGTCGGTAGCATTGAAACTGTTACTATGCTTGAGTAAATTGTAATAAACCGAAGGAGAAATTAAAAAAAAAATTTTTTAATCCTTGCCGAAAGTTTATTCTAGTTTAGACAGTGAACAAAACCATGATGGCAATGATCCCATGCCACTTTTTTTTTTTTTTTTGTTTCATTCAGCAGCTCCTTGACTACAACTGGACCAAAAAACATAGAAATACTACAAAAGGTTTAGTAAATATACCTAGGACTTCCCAAAACAGCATTTTTAAAAACATTTTTACCAGAAGTAAATTATTGTCGTGTTCTTTTAGACCTGGTATCGGATCTGTAGTATTTAAGAAATTTATATTATGACGACAGGTAACCTGTGCTTTTTTTTTTCTTTTTGTAGGTATTGTGAACGAGAAGTTGTTAAGCGACTACCTGTACCACGTCTTCCCTGCCTCCAGTAAACAGGGTCCACCATCAGCAACCTGCAGGTTAGAAACGCTTCTTTCACATTCCTGGTGTGTGTTTTAATAAATCTTTGGCTACTTGATGAGTGTTTCGTGTGCTGATGGGTCCGTCTCAGAAACTGGTCTCTCATTTGGGACGTTATGGTCAAAAAATTAATTTTCAAATTTTACTTTTTTTTTTTTGCATTTACCTAGCACTCAATGTTTCTTTTGTCATGTTTAATAAGAATAAAGATAGCATCTTGCTTTATCTGGCCTCCACTGTGGAAATATTTTTTGATTACAATTCACATGCTTTTGTAAAATTGATTTCCATATAAAATAACTACATCATGAAGAATTAAAGCTCCTCCTTCACAGATGAGTGAAAATATTGAATAAATTTCCTCTTTTTGATTGCTTGGGTTAAAAATGGCAAGTTATGATGACTGAATTGATTATTCACTTAAATATGAATAATATGATACATTTTGGGTATTTGGGCGGCACGGTGGTGTAGTGGTTAGCGCTGTCGCCTCACAGCAAGAAGGTCCTGGGTTCGAGCCCCGTGGCCGCCGAGGGCCTTTCTGTGTGGAGTTTGCATGTTCTCCCCGTGTCCGCGTGGGTTTCCTCCGGGTGCTCCGGTTTCCCCCACAGTCCAAAGACATGCAGGTTAGGTTAACTGGTGACTCTAAATTGACTGTAGGTGTGAATGTGAGTGTGAATGGTTGTCTGTGTCTATGTGTCAGCCCTGTGATGACCTGGCGACTCGTCCAGGGTGTACCCCGCCTTTCGCCCGTAGTCAGCTGGGATAGGCTCCAGCTTGCCTGCGACCCTGTAGAAGGATAAAGCCGCTAGAGATAATGAGATGAGATGAGAATGAGATTTTGGGTATTTGATATGGCGAAATAGGACACAATGGAAAATCAAGAATGCACCGGAAAGATGAGAATAACAGCGGTGGTAAAAGAACAGCGACTGTACCGGCTGAAGGTCGCGCGGGTCTCTGCTGCGGCACGCGAGCAACGGGACATCACTACCGCACCGGATGGAGCGCGAGGCGGGGACGGGGCAAAATGACTGGCCGTAGATTCTATCAAAAGTTCGATCTAAATTGACCATGGTTGCAAAATATTGGCCAAAAATACGCAAACACTACGAAATATGAAAGTAAGATGAAAAAGACACATTCTATTGCCTTATACTGCAAGACTAAAACAAAATAAAACTGTCAAAACTCACATTTTCAGTGATAACGTCCAAACAGATCACTCGGGTAACAGAAAGACCGCAAATGGAAGCACGATCAACTTCTAACTGTTGGAGTGGAAAATTCCATTCTACACATGCAAATTGTTAATGTGTGTCCTTCCCCGCACACAAACACGCTACGGTAAAAAATAGACCACAACTCATTTTATAGCTCAGAAATTCATACAAGACCAGCTACCATCGTAACATATTCTGTAAGAAACATATTCTATGCCTAACTTTAAGCTTTCGTTTTAAAAAACAAAATCGCAGATTTATAACTAAATTTTTATATTGCGTAGTGATATTAAGTTACTACCTTTGGTGTGGTACTGACCTTGACCCAGAGGCTTTCCGTTTAGATCAAAACACACGATCGTATTGGTTTTGGGTTTGCGGAAAATGGAGTTACAACGGTGATCAAATATTTTGCATGATGTTTTATTACAGTCATGATTATTCTGCGAGTGCACCAATCCTTAGGTGTATAAAGTTACAACTTAAAATACAATTAGTGATAACTGTAGACTTTTCAGTGGACTACAGCCTTTTTAAAGGAATGCGACGTAGTCAACCATTTATCATGTCCCAGATCAAGCCGCCATTTTTCCACAAATTTGCAGAATTTTTGCCAAATTCTGAATAGAGTATTCACATCAAAGATTTAGTTTTATCTGTATTATTTCTTTCATCATTTTATTTCAAATTAAAACCAACACCACCATTCAAAACTGTATAGTTTATTGACTGAGTATATTTAGTGGGGGACCCCCACAGTACCCAATTTCTGAGACAGACCCTTATCTGAATCGTTTACAGAGCACACAAGTTTAAACACGGCATTCATTCATTCCATCCATTCATTTTTAGATTTTGAAATTCTTAAACAGGCTTTGTTGATCAAACCAGATATGAAGCAATTTATTCAGTAAAGGTGTTTAGGAAAATGTGGTACTTGGGGGGGGGGACAGTACCCAGAGATGTCCACAAGCACCGGTGACCGGCGGTTTTCTCCGCCTACACAGACGGTCTGCGCCGGCTACTCGATCCCAGAAAAGAAGAATGAAATGCAAGTTAATGTTCAAGTGATTTTTATATCGTCTCTGCTGCCCACAACTTTCCCGCAAATCCAATTATTCCACCACAAAATTTGTCTTTGATTTGGGTCTAATGTGACCGGAAGCGACGTCATATTTGTTTGATTCTCGTGCTCTGGTTGGCTGAGCTGGACCACATGACCAACCTGTAGTGTATGTAGTTATGCTACAGAGCCAGGCAGCGTACTACAGAGGGTAACTGAGAAAACCAAACACATGCACATTTGGAGGGAAATTTCAGACATATTTTACAAGTATTTCACAGGGAAATGGTTAGTAATTTATTAACTGAGAATGCACCAGAAGGCATGTAAATTTCAAAATTTTTTGAGGGGGTATGCCCCCAGATCCCTCTAACATCAGCGCAACTTTGGCGTACCATGGCACCTTTGCCACCACAAATTCCAAAGCCACCTACTGCTATTTTTTTTAGCCGGCTACTTCAGATTTTCTGTAGAACCCTGAGTACCCTGTGAGAGCTCCTGAGTTTGGGTTAATTTGCATATATTGGGTCTCGTTAATCAAGCTGGATACGTAGAAATTACTTCACAAAGCAGGAACATTTTAAACAAGAAATTCAGTATTTATGAAAATCTTGTTTGTCTGGAAACGTTCATTAGTTCTGACCTTCTGCCATTTTATACACCGATTGCATGCTCAAGTTTACGTTTTTATACCTTTACACACACACACACACACACACACACACACACACACACACACACACATTTAAAGGAAATATGAAGTCAACATTTCATATTAATGACTTTGGGGGAACAAATCTAGCAATGAAGACAAATAAGACTAGCTATTAAAGTCTGACAAAATAATGCTATATAAAACAAGTTAAAGTTAATGTCTCTCTTTGGCTGATGCGCTGCAGTGGCTGAGCTGCATTACTGGACGATTTGCTGTGATTATGACGTGCTCTTTCCTGGTTTAGTTGCCATTTTGTCATTTTCTGGAGTTTTGTGGGCGCTTGCTAATGTATGGCTCATTGATATTTGTCAACATACAAAGTTACCAAAAGGTCTGTAAATCTGGTGAGAATTTTCAGTTCAGATTTGGCGTTTTGAAAAATAGAAGGTTCATAAACTAAACGAGGCCCGTTGTGACTATAGGGTACGTACACCTTCGTTACAGAGCAACATCATGTCCAATATTATTTCTAGTTGATAGATTATAAGCTCTCAGATCCTCAGGGACATGACAAATGCTGGCTGAATGTAATTGGCCGCGGGGGTCTCGTTCTGGTTCTAGCGCAGGACTCGGGTTACTGTTGCGTCTCTATAGATAGAGCATGATGGGAACGAGGAGAAAGCTGACTGTCAAAAATAGACATGGCTTAACTGTGTGAAGTCACTGCACCTGATTCTGCAACACAGATTTGCAGATCGCCGTTTAGCTCGTGTGTTAGTCAGTGCTGGTTATGATGATGATAACATTCTGTCCTGTATGGTACAGTACTGGGCATAAACACAATTTAACCTAGAAATCATAACTATCACTCACTTTTTAGGTTTGTAAACAACACTGTGGTGTCGAATCTCGAATCTGATTGGTCAGAAGTTGTTCATGTTCTATAACAGCAGCTTTGACCATTTTGACCACAAATCACAGGTTTATATTAATGCGCTCGTTCTCAAAGGTTACTTTTGTATAATAACCACTCATTCACAGGAACTTGTATTGTGGACGCGTCACGTAATCAAAGACTACTAATAAACATTTAAAAAAGGTTATTTAACAAGCGTTCTGTTAGATGTTTTGTTAATAGGGGCTTTGCACCATCACATGACCCCATAGCAACGGTAACTATGCCGCCATGACAGGAGGCGCAATTGTTGTGCTTCATTCAGTTGTTATTGATCGCTATGGGAAGGTTTTGCTGCATTTTTGGATGTGCAAATCTTTCTGAACGAAACAAAGACACACAAGATTTTTTTAAATTTACCATCATCGGGGGGGAACAAGAGAGATTTCGAAACATAGAAGGGAAAAATGGCTCGGGTTTCGTTCAGAAAGATTTGCACTTCCAAAAACGTAGCAAAACCTTCCCATGCCAATCAATGACCACTAACCTGTCTTAATGAAGCACTACAAGCTGCCTCCTGTCATGGCGGAGTAGTTACCGTTGCTATGGGGGTCATGTGATGGTGCAAAGCTTCTATATATGGGGAAGCCACATAAAGGTTAAAGAAGCAGCTTTGGGACCAAAAGGTCCCCGGTTCGATTCCCTGAACCAGCAGGAATGGCTGAAGTGCCCTTGAGCAAGGTATCTAACCCCCAACTGCTCCCCAGGCTGCTCTGAGTATGTTGTATGTCACTCTGGGTAAGAGCATCTGCTCAGTGCCTGTAATGTAATGTATTGTAATATGTGTGGAAGGAGTCTCCAGTGTGAGCGCTCTGTAGCAGTTAATTTAAGTTTTCCACCATGAGAGTCTAAGGATGGGGGATCTTAAAGAATTGGCATGTTTTTGGTCTGATGTAACTTCACGAGAATAAGTAATGGAGAGACCGTATGTCCACTTGTGATGTAACGACCATGTTTCTGGGGCTGAGCCTCGTCTTCTCAGCATGCCGCAGTGCCGTGTCCCTCGTTGTTTAAATATACTATACGGATCCAAATATCTACGCAGTTGGTATGAAGGAAAACATTTACTTGCTTTTAGTTCGTATAAAATGTAATATCTCTAAAAAGAAAGTTTTAAAATGAAAAACAGGTGAGAGGGTGGGACAAACAGTGATGATCGGTGATTTGGTCACGGAGGATCTTGGTGATTTGATCGCGGTGATCAGTGAATTCGTCACGGAGGATCTTGGTGAATTGGTCACGGAGGATCGCGGTGATTGGTGAATTGGTCACGGAGGATCTTGGTGAATTAATCACAGAGGATCGCAGTGATCAGTGAATTGGTCACGGAGGATCTTGGTGAATTTATAACGGAGGATTGCGGTGATCGGTGAATTGGTCACGGAGGATCTTGGTGAATTGATCACAGAGGATCGCAGTGATCGGTGAATTGGTCACGGAGGATCTTGGTGAATTGATCACAGAGGATCGCAGTGATTGGTGAATTGGTCACGGAGGATCTTGGTGAATTTATCATGGAGGATTGCGGTGATCGGTGAATTGGTCATGGAGGATCGCAGTGACCGGTGAATTGGTCACGGAGGATCTTGGTGAATTGATCACAGAGGATCGCAGTGATCGGTGAATTGGTCATGGAGGACCTTGGTGAATTGATCACGGAGGATCACGGTGATCGGTGAATTGGTCACGGAGGATCTTGGTGAATTGATCACAGAGGATCGCAGTGATCGGTGAATTGGTCATGGAGGACCTTGGTGAATTGATCACGGAGGATCACGGTGATCGGTGAATTGGTCACGGAGGATCTTGGTGAATTGATCACAGAGGATCGCAGTGATCGGTGAATTGGTCACGGAGGATCTTGGTGAATTGGTCACGGAGGATCACTGTGATCGGTGAATTGGTCACGGAGGATCTTGGTGAATTGGTCACGGGGGACCACGGTGAATTGGTCACGGAGGATCACGGTGATCGGTGAATTGGTCACGGAGGATCTTGGTGAATTGATCACAGAGGATCGCAGTGATCGGTGAATTGGTCACGGAGGATCTTGGTGAATTGGTCACGGAGGATCACTGTGATCGGTGAATTGGTCACGGAGGATCTTGGTGAATTGGTCACGGGGGACCACGGTGAATTGGTCACGGAGGATCGCGGTGATCGATGAATTGGTCACGGAGGATCTTGGTGAATTGGTCACGGGGGACCACGGTGATCGGTGAATTGGTCATGGAGGGCAAATCAAGCGTTGCACTATGAGTCGAGTGAACCTGCTTTCTAAACTCGGATAACAGCAGCTGTGATGTGAGCTGGAGAGCCGTATCAAGTTTGAGACGGTCACTAATGTGTGCTGAAAGAGGCGCTTGATTTGCCACTAGGCTTTTTTTTTCTTTTAAATTAGTCATTAAAGGGATCTTAAAAATTGCCAAATCTAACAACAAAGTCTCTACGTTGGCAAGAATGAAGGGCATTTAGCCCTGGAAATGTCAGATTTAACAAGTGGATTGCAGCTGTAACATTAATGATAAAACAGGAACTAGCTTGTTTTGCAGATGTTCCATGACATTAAATGTAACGACAGAATATTGTCGGTTTGCGAACCATTTCTCAGCAATACAGTAATGATACATTCGGAAAAAAATTATAATCAAAATTTTATTGATAAAAACAATGTTAAAATGAAAAGGCTGATTACACCCACTGGCCACTTTATTAGGAACACCCGTCCACCTGCTATTTGATGCAGTTCTCTAATCAGCCAATCACTTGACAGCAGCACAATACATTCATCATGCAGATACAAATCAAGAGCTTCAGTTAATGTTCACAATGTTCAAACATCAGGATGGGAAAAATTGTGATCTCAAAGTGTGGCTTCCGCTGTGGGTGTTGGTTTGAGCCAGATGGACTGGTTTGAGTATTTCAGAAGCTGCTGATCTCCTGGGGTTTTCACACACAACAGTCTCGAGAGTTTACACAGATAGATTGGTGCGAAAAACAAAAAACACTGAGTGAGTGAGCGACAGTTCTGCAGGAGGAAACGCCTTGTTGATAAGAGAGCTCAGAGGAAAATGACCAGATTGGTTTGAGCTTTTTTGCCAGGAAGGATCTAGTAACTCATAGCAACTCTTTACAACAGTGGTGAGCAGAAAAGCATCTCAGCATGCAACAGCAGAAGAGCACATTGGGTTCCACTTCTGCAGCCAAGAACAGGAAGCTTAGAGTCAAGAACAAGTTATTAAAGTGGCCGGTGAGTGTATATAGATAGATAGAGAAATAAATGTCACAAAAGTGTGTTGTGACATAATTTATCACGATATCAATATTGTGATCATTTATCATTTGTATTTCCTGGCTCTATTAGCAACCGACAGGTTACATTCACTCCCAGCCACTGAGCGCTGATGTGTTCCTGATGACGTTTCTTGTCTTTGCAGAAAACCCTTGACGTTCCAGGACCTCGGCGCTCACCTGGAGAAGTTGCTGTCTGAGGATGGGCCTGCTGAGGACAGCGCAGGTCAGATCGAGTCACTTCTCAAATATTACACAACAGCCTTATGCCCAGTGCCTTTAGGGGTGATTCTCATGAAGACCTTCACATTAACAGAAAGTTTTTCACCTCATTTTAGTATTTTTTCAAGTTGAGAGCCTAAAATAGAGTGTGAACTTTACTATGTCGATCTTTTTTTAATGGAAAAATATTTTAATGGAATTTTATTCTTATTTGAGGCTTACATGATCCAGAATAATTCTCATCACCGTTACAGTAAATGATGAAGCTAGATCATGAGTTAAAAACATTTTTGACAATTTATTTCATATTTCCACAAAATATCCCATTAAATGAACAGCACAGTCCATGACAATTACTTTATATATTTTTTGACATTTATGTATTGCCCTCACAGTGCATGGTAATGAGAATATTGAGTAACGGTAATGAGATACTCTTGGCTAATTTCACAAATAACCTGAAATGCTAGCAACCTATAACTTTGCCACATGTTAAAGCCTTATATTGTGATAATCATCTCATCTCATTATCTCTAGCCGCTTTATCCTGTTCTACAGGGTCGCAGGCAAGCTGGAGCCTATCCCAGCTGACTACGGGCGAAAGGCGGGGTACACCCTGGACAAGTCGCCAGGTCATCACAGGGCTGACACATAGACACAGACAACCATTCACACTCACATTCACACCTACGGTCAATTTAGAGTCACCAGTTAACCTAACCTGCATGTCTTTGGACTGTGGGGGAAACCGGAGCACCCGGAGGAAACCCACGCAGACATGGGGAGAACATGCAAACTCCACACGGAAAGGCCCTCGCCGGCCACGGGGCTCGAACCTGGACCTTCTTGCTGTGAGGCGACAGCGCTAACCACTACATCACCGTGCCGCCGATAATAATCATAAAATAATATATTTTTTTATTTTTAAAAGTAATGAGTATTAAACCATAACAGTAATGATAATAGACAGTGTAACTGAGGACAGATTTAGCAACATTAACATAAATATCACAAAGTAAGAGAAGAGTGAGCAACTGACCTTGTCTCCATTTTGAATCTTGTATCTGAAGTGATGCATCATGGGATAGCTGATCAATTTAAAGGCACGGTGTACTTTTTATAGGGGGGCGAAATCATGAAACGGTAATGAGAAACATTTGGTGCGGACACAGTTATTTTGTTTAAAATCAAGTACCTTTTTTTGTTCAACACAAAATATTAATATTATGCATAAATATAGATGTTTTAAAATAACTTTACACTGTTATTTTTTTTTTAATATAATTAGGAATTTTATATGATTTAAAGTAAACATTAAAAAAAGGGATGCGGACACATAACGGTAATGAGAATTTCCATAGATTTTTTGTTTAATTGATATAAAAATTAGTTTATATGATTATGAAAACCATTTGTCCATACAGTGCTCCCTATTTTCTTTATACAAAATATCAGAGTTTATGTGAATCACGTATTGATTTTGGAAAATGCGTCCTGGACATGTTCACTGGAGCTTCATGAGAATTACCCACAGATGCTGATTTATTCCATATGAGCATACATTTATTGTTGAATCACTGAACCAAGTCTACATATTCTTCCTGACACACTTATAAATGAAAGAATGATCTGTATTGATGGATAAACAATCAGTGGAAATAATAGTTATCATAGAACGGACTCTCAGTGCACACCAGCACACATTGTAGCATTAAATGGGATGTTGTTATTCTCACTTTGGGCTAGATTATGTTAGCTAATTAGCTAGCTTATCATTGCCTAGCTTTATATCTCGTTTAAAGGTTCCGTGACATCCACTTTTCAGTTATTTTATATGATTCACTGAGACACTTTTGTAAAAGTTGTGAGTTTTTTAATTAAAAAAAATCTTGGTCTTTTTTTCTCATGCTGTTTTAGCGTGGTATAACAACCCGTAAAGATAAAACGGACTGATTTTGGGGGTGCAACTTTCGAAATACGTAAATAGTTTCGCTCTGACAGGGCTCGACATTAAGTTTTAAACCCACATGCCCCCATATTTTGCAAGTACTACTAAATTTTTATTTATTTATTTACATTTTTTTTTTTTTTTGGAAAACCATAGAATAGTTGTGACTTGCAACATAAAATGATCACACATTGAGTTGAAGTTTGGTTATTGGTTACTTTTTACTTGTAACGGACAATAACAATTTTATCCAAAATAGTTTTTCCTGCCTTAATCGATTTATTTCCATTTCACATGCATGCAGCTGTTGTAAAGTTCAGTGTGTTTGTGTAGAACTCTCTTACACTGTAGGTTCATTACTCGATAATGTAGAAATCATAAAACAGAAATCTATAACAAAGTTAGTATGAAGAAAACAATAGGGTGCCAAGATTTTTGAACAGTACTGTGTTTGAGAATATTTATATATCTTTTTTTTTTTTAAATATCATCCACCTCTAGGTTTAAAAAAAAAAAAAAAACACACTGCGTTATGACAGACAGGATAATGTTTGAGTTTAAAATTTAGTGTGTAGGTTTGGGTGTTTTATACAGACCTGGCAACTTGTAACTGAATCAGTGCAGCCAGTCTGGCATGATGCAGTGTTTTTTTTTTTTTTTAATTTTTTTAAATAAACCTAGATGTTCATGATATTAAAAACATATATATATGTATGTATAATAATAATAATAATAATAATAAAAAATAATAAGTTACATTTATATAGCACCTTTCAAAAAACCCAAGGACGCTTTACAATTATAGACAAGGAAAGAAAAAATAAATAAATAAAAATATAATAAAAAATAAAGTAAAAAGTCCACCAAGTAGGGGTCAGGATGTAATTCCCGTGGTGTAGCAGCCACAGTCCCACCAAAAACAAGTCCCACATCTCCAGCACCGCCGCCGTGACGCCGTCAGCAACATCGCTCGAACACCACGACGTGGATCCACACAGCGAGCAGAGAAGCTCCGCCACGCAGAGCGCTGGTGCGTCCCAAACCGCCTGCACAGCCGCCGCGACGCCACCGAGCAACATCGCTCGGAACATCACGCCAAGCGTTAAAGCACAGAGCGCTGGACAACCACGATGTAAATTGAGCAACAGGCTCACTGCAGTCCACAGCTGGGAGCGCAGGCATCACCCACAGTGAACCAAGGCCTGGAGGGAACCGACGCCCCAAACTGGGTCCGGAGCTACACCATAACCGGCGGACAAAACACTCAAACAAACACCAAACTACACAAACACACAGGAAAGAAAAAAAATAGAAAAAGAAATAAAATAAGAGCTCCGGTGAGAAGCGGCAGCCAGAACGTGCACGACGTACTCTCAAACGGAAACGAAGTCGTGTGTGTGTGTATATATATAATGTGTGTGTGTGTGTGTGTGTGTGTGTGTATATATATATATATATATATATATATATATATATATATATATATATATATATAAAATATATGTATGTGTTATATACACACATATTTTATATATATATATATATATATATATATATATATATATATATATAAAATATATGTATGTGTTATATACACACACATTTTATATATATATATATAAAATATATGTATGTGTTATATACACACACATATTTTATATAATATATATATATATATATATATATATATATATATATATATATATATGAGTGATTCCACGCTTATGGGTACTGAAATGGGGGCATGAACTTATTCACCTAAAACCATTTCTTTTTTTACCATCAGGTCACAAAACATGTAATCTTTAATGAATGATATGTTAAAAGATAACTTTAATTTTCTGAGATGTAATAAAAACATTTATATGCCAAAGTCAAGCCTATGAGTTCCAAAATGATGTCTGTTACATTACTTCTGTTACGATTGTCCATCTCGCGTCTGTTACAAATTAATTACAATCTAGCTATATACCATGTTAATCTTATTGAAAGAATGTGTATGTTTATTCTGCTACACATGTTTATTAATTATATTTGCTAAAACATCACCTTCCTATATTTCAAAAAGTAATTCTACATTGTTAAAATTGAGAATATATATGTCCACAACACTTCTGTTACGTTCTGACTTTGGCATATAAATATGTTTTTATTACATCTCAGAAAATTAAAGTTATCTTTTAACATATCATTCATTAAAGATTACATGTTTTTTTGTGACCTGATGGTAAAAAAAGAAATGGTTTTAGGTGAATTTTTAAAAATAAGTTCATGTCCCCATTTCAGGACCCATAAGCATGGAATCACTCATATATATATGTATATGTATGTAGTGTATATATGTGTGTTATTTACCAGCTAGGAGGTCCGTATCGTGAAATACTGTGACCAAGGTCTTGAAAGTACTGACCGAGGTCACGGTATTTCACCATATGGACCGACCTTAAGCTGGTAAATAATATATTAATTTCTTTCTTTACCAAATTCTAACAGAAAACGAGAGCGCCCGAAAGGGAAAACCGAGCCGAGCCGCCATTTTGAATCCTCATTCACGGCTGTAATGCAAATGGCTTCCTCCTCGGAATACAAGTGCACTTCCATGGCAGGAAAAAAAAACTACATTTTGCTGCCTATGTAGTCCCCTATTTATACAAAATTGAGTTATTCAGGATTCAGCCATGTTTTTGCTTGGCATTAGCAAAAAGAAAAGTGTTTTCTTTTATTTCTTCTTCCTCAGGGTAGTAAAACTCGCTTTTGCTGTGAACACTGTCGTTATCGCTATCCATGCTGTAAAATTAATGCTATTATGCTGAGAAATGCTGGCAAAAATGTATAAGATTTTTGATAATCTTATAAATAAATCTTAAGGGGTCCGTATCGTAGGATATGGACCCGCTCGCCAGCCAATCAGAGTGCAGGATTTAATGGAAACCGGACCGCGAAAAAAATAAATATAAATATTTTGCGCAGGACTGTGTTCCTCTGATAACAGAAACAAAGCTCCAGCTCTCTCTGCTCTTAATCTGTTCTGTTCTTTCAGGATTTATCGCGCATGTCACTCCTTGTTGAGTTTTTTATGCCCGAGTTGTTTGAAACCAATCTGGGTTTTCTGTGTCGAATAAGGAAGCGGCTTCACCTTTAAGAAAATCAAACGCTTTCATGAAGGAGCTAACTCGAATGCGAGCAGAAAAAAATAAAACGAGATTCTTCAGCAAACTCTTCCGTCCTCACTTCCGACTTTCTATTTCTGTAAAATACATTTTAAATACACTCGTGAATTTCTCTGGAGTTTTCAGGCTGAGCTCCTCTCCTCGTATTCTTTAACCGCTCATTTCCTCGATGTTCTTGAAGCATTTGCTTCTATTTGTTAGCATTTTTCTTGATAGCGGGGAGATGGTAATGCCTTTTATCTATTTCTCTGCACAAAAATTAACCATACGGAAGACGGATTAAGCCTTGCTTGCATGAAAGACGGTGTCTGTCTGTCTGTCTGTCTGTCTGACCCCAGCTGTAATTATCACGTGATGCGTTACGTCATGCACAAGGGCTCTATAAACAGTACGCGTACCATACTACAACAGCGAGGGTATATAAAATAACTTGCAAAGCAGTAAATGAAACCGAGACTAAGAAAACAGCCAAGACATAATGGCGGATACGTAGTGAGGGACGCTTTTAGGAACTGAAATAAAAGATAGAAAAGTTTAATTTTTGTGGTGCTAGTTTGTAATATATGCTCATTCCAACTTGCCTGGTCGGGCATGTTGGGGACATAGCCCACTTGTCCCAGGCAATCGGGCAGTCCTTAATGTCGAGCCCTGTCTGATTAGCTCATATAATCAAGTGGGTGTGCACTACAAACAGTATGAGAATGATTTATACGCCTTATGTGGTGCACTCATGCTTTGGAATTCAGCCACGAAAGGTTAAAAAGAGTAATTTAATTTGTCTCTTGGATCAATTATTGGGGCGGCACGGTGGTGTAGTGGTTAGCGCTGTCGCCTCACAGCAAGAAGGTCCGGGTTCGAGCCCCGTGGCCGGCGAGGGCCTTTCTGTGCGGAGTTTGCATGTTCTTCCCGTGTCCGCGTGGGTTTCCTCCAGGTGCTCCGGTTTCCCCCACAGTCCAAAGACATGCAGGTTAGGTTAACTGGTGACTCTAAAGCTGGGCATACACTGTGCGATTTTTCGCTCGATTTTGACACGATTTTCACTCGTGCGACTATTTTGGAGATCGGGCCGAGTTTTGGCTCAATCGTGCGTCTCGGATCGTGTAGTATACATGGGGTAACGACAAGCGATTAACACCTCACGACCTCCCTCCCGATCGATCGGATGAAAATCAAACCTGTTTGAAATCCTGAGTATCGCATCCGAGCATCGGATCGTATAGTGTGAGAACAGGAATCGTACGCTGCGTGCTGTTTACCCCTGCGATTTACTCGTACAGTGTGAGCAGCAGCTGAATACCGCGATTGAAAAAATCGCACAGTGTATGCCCAGCTTAAATTGACTGTACCGTAGGTGTGAATGTGAGTGTGAATGGTTGTCTGTGTCTATGTGTCAGCCCTGCGATGACCTGGCGACTTGTCCAGGGTGTACCCCGCCTTTCGCCCGTAGTCAGCTGGGATAGGCTCCAGCTTGCCTGCGACCCTGTAGAACAGGATAAAGCGGCTAGAGATAATGAGATGAGATAAATTATTGAGTATTATTATTATTATTAGCTCACCAGCTGTCGGCCGATCAGCTATTGCCATCACGCCGCGCCCATCCACAATTCACAAAAATCACTACTCCTCCATGAGTTTTCAATGGATTTTGAATTCTGATTGTTTTGTTTGGAAGATCTAATCAGCCTGCACTACAGTTACTCCCTGCTTTTGTGATTTCTCATTAACAAGTTGCTAATTAGGCCGATTAACAAACTTTCAGGAAAATCGCTACTCTTCCCTGAGCTTTCAATGGATTTTGATGATTCTGATTGTTTGTTTTTTGTTTCAAAGATCAAATTGTTGCAATTGTTCTCATGAAGAACAACTTGGATAATTATAAACGAGTTTCTGATGGTACGGCCGCGTGAGCTACTGTGTCGCTGACGCTCTGATTATTACATTTTGACTGAGCGAAGGTTGAACTTTTTATTCTTTTCTGGCCAAATTCCAAACTGCGAGTGCGCTACATACAGTGGGGCAAAAAAGTATTTAGTCAGCCACCAGTTGTGCAAGTTCTCCCACTTAAAAAAATGAGAGGGGCCTGGAATTTTCATCATAGGTACACTTCAACTATGAGAGACAGAATGGGGGGATAGAATCAAGGAAATCACATTGTAGGATTTTTAATGAATTAATTGGTAAATTCCTCAGTAAAATAAGTATTTGGTCACCTACAAACAAGCAAGATTTCTGGCTCTCACAGACCTGTAACTGCTTCTTTAAGAGGCTCCTCTGTCCTCCACTCGTTACCTGTATTAATGGCACCTGTTTGAACTCATTATCAGTATAAAAGACACCTGTCCACAACCTCAAACAGTCACACTCCAAACTCCACTATGGCCAAGACCAAAGAGCTGTCAAAGGACACCAGAAACAAAATTGTAGACCTGCACCAGGCTGGGAAGACTGAATCTGCAATAGGTAAGCAGCTTGGTGTGAAGAAATCAACTGTGGGAGCAATTATTAGAAAATGGAAGACATACAAGACCACTGATAATCTCCCTCGATCTGGGGCTCCACGCAAGATCTCACCCCGTGGGGTCAAAATGATCACAAGAACGGTGAGCAAAAATCCCAGAACCACACGGGGGGACCTAGTGAATGACCTGCAGAGAGCTGGGACCAAAGTAACAAAGGCTACCATCAGTAACACACTACGCTGCCAGGGACTCAAATCCTGCAGTGCCAGACGTGTCCCCCTGCTTAAGCCAGTACATGTCCAGGCCCATCTGAAGTTTGCTAGAGAGCTTTTGGATGATCCAGAAGAGGATTGGGAGAATGTCATATGGTCAGATGAAATCAAAATAGAACTTTTTGGTAAAAACTCAACTTGTCGTGTTTGGAGGAGAAAGAATGCTGAGTTGCATCCAAAGAACACCGTACCTACTGTGAAGCATGGGGGTGGAAACATCATGCTTTGGGGCTGTTTTTCTGCAAAGGGACCAGGAAGACTGATCCGTGTAAAGGAAAGAATGAATGGGGCCATGTATCGTGAGATTTTGAGTGAAAACCTCCTTCCATCAGCAAGGGCATTGAAGATGAAACGTGGCTGGGTCTTTCAGCATGACAATGATCCCAAACACACTGCCCGGGCAACAAAGGAGCGGCTTCGTAAGAAGCATTTCAAGGTCCTGGAGTGGCCTAGCCAGTCTCCAGATCTCAACCCCATAGAAAATCTTTGGAGGGAGTTGAAAGTCCGTGTTGCCCAGCGACAGCCCCAAAACATCACTGCTCTAGAGGAGATCTGCATGGAGGAATGGGCCAAAATACCAGCAACAGTGTGTGAAAACCTTGTGAAGACTTACAGAAAATGTTTGACCTCTGTCATTGCCAACAAAGGGTATATAACAAAGTATTGAGATGAACTTTTGTTATTGACCAAATACTTATTTTCCACCATAATTTGCAAATAAATTCTTTAAAAATCAGACAATGTGATTTTCTGGATTTTTTTTTTCTCATTCTGTCTCTCATAGTTGAGGTATACCTATGATGAAAATTACAGGCCTCTCTCATCTTTTTAAGTGGGAGAACTTGCACAATTGGTGACTGACTAAATACTTTTTTGCCTCACTGTATACCAGGGCATTTAAACCATGATCTCATACTCTTTGTAGGGCACTCGTCGAGACAGAATGGTGCAGTTTGGATCTCAGCCAGTGAGCGACACACACATATTAGTGACCTCGGCCTGACACCCATTCCTACCACCATTTTATTTTAGTGTGGATGAGATAAAGTTCATCTTACAGACGTTCAACGAACAAACTACTAACGTTAACGGTATTGTAGATCCTGCAGCAAGTAACGCTAATAACTTTAGTATTAGCTCGTGCTAAACATCCAAAGAGCGCACAGCATAATTATTTTTAAATACTTACATTTCTCTGATCTGCAAGTTTACCCTGGACAGTTGGTATTGAGCCCTCTTTTTGGGGAAAAACCTGTTGCTAGTCCCGTGTCCTTGTTGCCAGTCAAGGCGCTTGCGAGAAAAATGGCATGTCCTTCGCGAAGGACCCCCAAAAAAGTGAGTTTTTCATAGTGGGTCTGCTTTTAACTCAATGCAGCTCTATTACGGAATGTTACGAAACATATATTATATTATATTATATAGAGTGGAAAACATTACAGATTATTCGGTTATTATGAAATACTAGAAGGTACAGTGTTAGTGTTTCTTCCAGTAAAAGAAAATGAATTGAGTTCATTGATGGTTCTTTGGTTTTGTTTCAGGTATCTTGGTCTGTACTATTTTAAGAAACGACTCAATATCAGGCTTATTTTTATCATCATTATTATTATCTCATCTCATTATCTCTAGCTGCTTTATCCTGTTCTGCAGGGTCGCAGGCAAGCTGGAGCCTATCCCAACTGACTACGGGCGAAAGGCGGGGTACACCCTGGACAAGTCGCCAGGTCATCACAGGGCTGACACATAGACACAGACAACCATTCACACTCACATTCACACCTACGGTCAATTTAGAGTCACCAGTTAACCTAACCAGCATGTCTTTTGGACTGTGGGGGAAACCGGAGCACCCGGAGGAAACCCACGCGGACACGGGGAGAACATGCAAACTCCGCACAGAAAGGCCCTCACCGGCCACGGGGCTCGAACCCGGACCTTCTTGCTGTGAGGCGACAGCGCTAACCACTACACCACCGTGCCGCCCCATTATTATTATTAAAAAAAACCCACTTTTTTGCACATGAAGTGCTTTGTAATCGGATATTTTGATCATTTTGACTCCTTTACATTTTTGCTTGCCGTATAGTCATACTGTTTTTGTCTCCAGATCATACAGACGGGCGACTCGGACCCTCTACCGTTGTCCTGGACCACACCAGTGGATTCGAAGGCCTCTTATTTGTAGATGATGATCTTTTAGGAGTAAGAATCATTCATATTCCTCTGATGACCTCACAGGATTGTAAATGTGCTGAGTTTATAGTTATAGGTGAATGATGTACCCGGAAAGGGACATTTTATCGATATCATTCTTTTTTTCTAACTCAAGGTCATTGGCCACAGCAACTTCAGTTCAATAAGATCTACGACGTGTGTATTCAAAGGTAATTCTGATTTTACACTGACACTACTGCATCATCTGACAGTTGTGTAAAGCGTTGGTTGTGGAGTAGAATGTGTAATATATATATATATATATATATATATATATATATATATATATATATATATATATATATATATACATACATACATACTGGGTGCGATTTGCTGGGGGGGATGGAGGGGATCATCCCCCCCTCTGGTTTTTATCTCTGCTGAAAAAAATATCCTCGGGGACAACCCCGTCAATAAAACAAACAAACCCAAAAAAAAGTTGACATGACAGGCATGTTGTAACACAGTTTTCTTTGGTCTACATTGCACTCACTTTCAAAATGATCCGAAGTGGCAGCTTTGATGTTCACGAACGTCCCCAGCAAATAGATACATTGTAGATAATAACAATATCTTTGCGTTCTATGCAGGGATGCAAACAGCGCGCCTTCTGGCGGATGCCACCTTTTTCACGGCCGATTTTTTTTTTTTTGGGGGGGGACATTGGAGTGTTTGATTATAATTTCAAAGTAAATTCTGTATTAAAATTACTAAATAAGCAAATCCGTTACAGTCCATGAAACAGGAAGTATAAGGATGAGAAAAAAACAGTTTAAATCGGAAAGCTGCGCACAATGTGAACTGCGCCATCAGAGCAAACTGTTCATTTAGTATTCATGTATTTTAGTGATTTTCGAGTCACTGTCCATTTAATCCGGAGGGAGAGAAACATCACAGCAACGCGACAAGCAATGCGAACTTTGTTGTGTTAGTGTTCGTGTATTTAGTCAGAGAGATAGGAAGATTAATTTACTATCTCTGGTTTAGTGTTCGTTTTCATTTAGTGTTATTCATTTGATATCATCGGATGTTATTGAGCTGTTAGCCTATTGTTACCTTAATTTTGTGACGTTTCATGATTAAAAAAAAAAAAAAAATCCCCCCTTCTGGTTTTTTGACAAATCGCACCCTATATATATATATATATATATATATATATATATATATATATATATATATATATATATATAATTTTTTTTGGACGCTCCACTTTCATGTCTTGCTTGGGTTTAAATCGTTGTGGACACTTTCAGGGAAATGGATGTACGAGGTGCTGATCTCATCGCAAGGTTTGATGCAGATAGGATGGTGCACGCTGAACTGCAGATTCAACCAGGAGGTAGGTGTGTGTTTGCATTTAAAGCCGAATTACAGGAGAGTCCACAATGACTCCACTCACTGACCTTTTTATTAAAAAAAAAAAGGATTCATCAACAAGATTGCAGTCTTCATTGACGTAAGAGAAAATATGGCTCTTATTTATGTCGCAGTCAGAATGAGCTGGTAGTTATTAATAAAGCCAACAGTTAACATTGTGTTTGACAGATTAAATGATTAAATTTAGTTTTAATGATCTAAAGTCCTTGGAATTAGACAATCTAAGTAATAAAATATACTTTATACATCCAGGGCCCTCCATGATTATTGGCACCACTTGCAAATATTAGGAAAAAGGGTGAGGAAAAAAAAATCCACCTTTTGGTGAAGTCGCTTCAACTTGCGCTGAAAAAATGAGAAAAATGTTGGCACTGCTGCATTTAATACTTTGTACAACCTCCCTTTGCCAGTAAAACAGCCCCGAGTCTCTCCTATAACATTTGATAAGGTTGGAGATACAGAGCAGGGCATCTGAGCCCATTCCTCTTTACACAATCTCTCCAGATCATCCAGGGTCCTCGGCCATCTCATGTTCTCTCCTCTTCAGCTCAGCCACAGGTTCAGGTCAGGGGACTGAGATGGCCAGGGCAGAAGCTTGATTCTGTGCTCAGTGAACCATTTTTGTATTGATTTTGACATATGCTTCAGATCATTGTCCTGCTAGAAGATCCAATGACGACCCAGTTTTAGTTTCCTGGCAGAAGCAGCCAGATTTAGATTTAAAATGTCCTGGTATTTCATGGAATCCATGATGCCATGGACCCTAACAAGGTTTCAGGGCCTTTGGAGGAAAAAACAGCCCCCAAACATCACAGAACCTCCATCATCTTGTACAGTTGGGATCAGGTTCTATTCATTATAGCCATTCTTCTTTTTATACCAAACCCACTTTCAGTGTTTATTGCTACGAAGCTCCATTTTTCTTTCATCAGACCAGAGAACACTGTTCCAGTCAAAGAACAGTGTCGTATTGTTTCATGAACTTCAGCCGCTTACGTTTGTGCTTAATGGACAGAAATGGCTTTTTTCTGGCACCTTCCAAATAATCTGTTGGCATGGAGACGGTGTCTGATGGTGGTTTTGGAGACCCCAAGATTTTACTTTTTCTTGCAATTCACCAACAGTGATCTTGGGGATTTTTTTTTTCGCCTTCTCTTACCCTCCTCCTCACTGTACGTGGGGGCAAAATAAACTTTGGTTCTCTTCCAGGCGAGACTAACGGGTCCAGTTGATGTGTGTTTTTTTTTTCCCCCCTAACAGTAGAAATGAGCATTGTCAGGCGAGTAGCTATTTTTATAACCATTCCTTGCCTTATGAAGGGCAACACACTTCACTTCTCCGTCATTTGGCTTGTGTGTGTCTCTTATCTTTCCTATGTTGATGGATGACTGAAGGAATTTGTCCTCTGTGTCACCTCAAATTTGTCCCCCAGTTAATCAGATAGTCATGGATTACAGCTTGAAAGTTCCTACACACTCCAATCCACTCAAATACTGTGCAATTTAAATGGGAAACATGCTTCAGTTACAACCCCGATTCCAAAAAAGTTGGGACAAAGAACAAATTGTAAATAAAAACGGAATGCAATAATTTACAAATCTCAAAAACTGATATTGTATTGTAATGGAAATTTCTAATAAACACTTCAGAACGCTTAGCAGTTGTCTTTTCAGTCATTTATTTTAGTAGATCATATAAAAGATATATAAAATAGGAAAGGAAAGAGAAGAATAGAAGAAGGCACCACTTCTGATGATGCCGAGAGTACGCGCGCTCTGAGTTGTGTTTTAGGAATGTTATCTATTATACTCTGAAAGCATTCGCTCACTGCTTGTGTCTTCACGTGATTGGCTCAAGATTTTCTATGAAGCTTTGTTAGAGCGTGCACCTGGCGTGCGGGCGGATGCGTAGTTATGAGAACTCGGGCACCCTGCTTATCACCACCAAGGTCAGGAAAGGTGGTTACATCATGAGAAGATGCAAGCTAGGATGAACTCAAGCACCCTGCTCATTACCACCAAGGCCACAGAAAAGCGATTACAACATAGGAAAAAACATCTTTCTCAGTATAGGCCACTTTGTTCATCCATTAAAAATTCCCTCACATTCCCCCCTTTTTATCCTATAGGATAAATTACTAAAAGGAAAGAAAAGAACTGTACACCGTTTCAGTGATGAGAGTTCCCAGAGAGATTCGGCTTAACACGTCATTGAGTGTACAGGGATAATGCTAAGGCTGTTTTTATAAGACATAGACATCTTAAATGAATGCTAGCAAGCCATATACATAGATCAGGAATAATAGAACAGGAAACAATCGTAATGAAAGTGTTTTAAGTTAGGACTAATTTCATGTCAACTGTGCTGATGTCATGGAACGGTGGGTTATAGTCTTCATGTGAGTTTGGAGGCCAGTCAGGCAAGTCATCAGAGTCTATTTTCACCATCTGGTAACCGATATTTGTCAGCTGCCTCTGAAACACAGACATACAACATTGACAGAAAACAAGGAGCAAACATAGCATCACAATCACTAAGCCCAGGACCAGTATGGTGGATAGAATCAGAGTCTTCCATCCACTGAACCAGTGCCACCAGCTGTCTTTGTCTCCTCCATGTTCGTCTGCTCATAATTGTTCAGCAACCTTGCGCATCTTGTTCAGTGCCTCAGTGATGTTACCGAGTTAACCCTTGCCCTTCTTGACATGTATTGGTGCTCAGAGGGCGGGCACGCCCTATCAGCCCTCGTCCCACCTCACCGGGACTTGGAGGAAACTCAAAACCCTAAGACTTATCTATCAGCTAGACACAAATACTCTTCCCTATTGAGGGCGCGTGCGTGATTGATGTGATACTCGCACTGTTCCATGCAGTGATGCCTTTCTTCCTCACGAGCTTTAGTCAGCGTCTGGTCACTTAGGCCTTCCTTTTCCTCCTGCTCAGCCGGTTCAGGAACCCTCCTGCAGCGGCTAGCATGGATCCACGTCACTCTGCCTGTGACTTTCACTGCCGTTGGGGTCGTGAGCAGGACCTGGAATGGGCCGTTCCACCGTGGCTTGTTCCACTTGGTTTGTTGGAAGTCCTTTACCACGATCCAATCCCCTGGTTGTAGATCATGCAGAGGTCCCTCAGCGGGTTTGGGAAGTGCTTCTTTACCTGTTTGTGGATCGATTTCAAAGCAGAGGACAACGTTGCACAGTAATTCAACATTGCATCATCATACAGTGTGGTGTCCGGCAGTGTTCCTTGAGCTGGCCCTATCCCCGTGTTGGGTACTCGTCCAAACAGAATTTCGAATGGGCTTAACCCATGTTTAGGCCTAGTTTGCATCCTCATTTGTGTGAGTGCTACAGGGAGGACCTTTGTCCATC
The DNA here is from genome assembly GCF_027579695.1 of Neoarius graeffei. Lineage (NCBI taxonomy): Eukaryota > Metazoa > Chordata > Actinopteri > Siluriformes > Ariidae > Neoarius > Neoarius graeffei. The sequence continues at coordinate 13,246,578 of NC_083594.1, forward strand.
CTAGCCCTGTTTCTGCACAAGCTTTGCTTAGTTTATTTTTAAGGGACCCATTTTCCCTCTCTACTGCTCCCACACTGGCAGGATGATGGGCACAATGTTGTTTCAGGTCTATCCCTAGGAATGCTCCTATTTTCTTTAGGGCTGCATTAACAAAGGGTGTTCCATTGTCACTTGAGATTTTGCTAGGTATACCCCACCTAGGAATTACATCTCTCAGGAGTGCTTTGACTACCGCCTCTGAGTCTTGTTTAGCTGTGGGGAATACTTCTACCCATTTTGAAAACATGTCAACTATTACCAGGCAGTACCTTTTCCCTTCACTAGGTGTCAGTTCAATAAAGTCCATTTGGAGGTGATCAAATGGTTTGTCTGGTATTGGGTGTGCTGCTTGAGTTAGTCTGATACCTTGACCTGCGTTATGTTGTGCACATATCAAGCATTGCTTGCAAAATTTTGCAGCATAATTTGAAAACCCCTTTGTGAACCATCTCTTTGTTACTTCTGCTACCATCCCCCCTTTTGACACATGGGTGAGCCCATGTGCCAACTTTGCATAGAAAGGGAACATGTATTTTGGTAGACAGGGACGGCCCGAGGGACAAACCCAGACCGAGTTTGCAAGGATACAGCCTGCCTGTTTCCAGACTCATCTCTCGTCCTGGGTGGCAGTGCTCTGAAGATCCGCTAGCTGTAAACAAGGGGTAGAAACCTGAGGAAAGGCAAGGTTAGAGGGTGAACTGGAAGCCGAGGCTGCACACTTAGCTGCCGCGTCCGCCCTGGCATTCCCTTGAGACACAAGATCAGTATTGTTAGTATGGGCAGCACACTTACCCACAGCAATGGATCTACAGAGTAGAACAGCATCCAACAACTCAGAGACCAGTTTATGATGTGCAGTGGGAGATCCTGTGCTAGTGAGAAAATTTCTGTGTTTCCAAATAGTGCCAAAATCGTGCACAACGCCAAACGTGTACCTACTGTCCGTAAAAATATTGACAGATCACCCTGCAGCCAATTTGCGTGTCTCGATAAGGGCACAGAGCTCTGCGGCCTGTGCCGACAGGTTCGAGGGCAGACACGACGCCTTGAGGACCTCGTGATCTGAGACTATGGCAAAACCTACTTTGTTCTTTCCCGTCTCTGGGTCTCTGGAGGCTGAACCATCCACATAGAGGATCATGTCTGGATTTTCCAAAGGGTCACTCTTTAAGTCTGCCCTGGGGGAACAAAAATCGTTAGTGAGAGCTACACAGTCATATGGCTCTCCATCGTCCTCTGTAGGGAGAAGAGAGGCAGAATTCAGAACAGAACAATGTTTCACAGTGATGTTAGGCATATCAAGTATGACAGTGTTATACTTCAACCATCTCTGTGCTGACAAATGTGACGTCTTTTTTTTTTTTTTTTTTCCAACAGAAGCAGGGAGACAACATGTGGGACCAAAAGGGTGAGGTTAGAGTACCCCACAATATTTCTGGAAGCAGTTACCGCCTTTTCAGCTGCAGCAACTGCATGCAGGCAAACAGGAAGTCCAGCTGCCACTGGATCCAGCCTGCTGGAGAAGTAGGCTACAGGTCTCAGTCTATCCCCGTGTTTCTGCAAAAGAACTGAGGTCATAAAACCCTTCTTTTCATTGACAGTTTGAACAAATGGTTTATTGGGGTCAGGCAGTCCCAGAGTGGGTGTGGTCTGCAGAGCGCTCTTTAGGGACATCAGGCGTGTGCGGGACAGCCGCAGCATTGACTTGGACAAACCTCCACTCATCGGGCTGGGACGGTTTTCTTGCCTTCTTAACTGGAAAAAATAGGAGTGCGCACTGGAAAGTCCTGGCAAGGGACAATTACATCTGCCTTCAGCAACGAATCAAAGACCAGTCTTATACCTGCGATTGCTTCTGGTTTGAGTGGGTACTGGGTCTGTTTAGGACTGAAATCTGATTTGGGGGTGATCACCACTGGTTCAGCATTCTTTATTAGGCCCACATCATGTTTACCCTTCGCCCAAACGGAATTTGGAACTCCCGCCAATTTGGGGTGCACCTCTGCTGGAGTTATGCCTGTGGAAACAGGGACAAACAGGCCACTATGGCCGGGGTCCCCAGGACCCTGGTCATCAGTGGCTAATATTACGCTGCGCTTAACATACACAAACATAGCATGACTTTGTTTGTAGACCCCAAGCCTTTGACAAAACAACACACTAGGGTCCTCTGTTTGGGACCATTCATTGCCATCGACTGTGCACTTCTTGACCCATTTCCCCACGTCTTTCCAATAGGTGGCTCGTGGCCTTGCTAATGAGACATGGGGAATAGAATTAATGATGTCTAAAAAATCATGTTGGCAGCAGTCAACCTCAAAGTCCTCTGTTCTGAGGCTGCTTATAACATGTTTGAGAACACTGCGATGAGCATTGATGCAGCTGTTTGGACAACAAGTAAAATGGACCTGCACAGCGCAATAATGTTTAGACCAATACATAGTTTGAGGGTCAATCTTTCACGTGCATGGGGGTCTGCAAACCAAGTCTTTTCAAACTCTACATCTTGACCTTGGTGAACATGTGCTGTACAATGCAAATCTTCCTCTTTCATATAATCTGTGTCAACCGATGAGGTGCTCAAGTATGCGAGCTGTACAAGGTGTTTTGGAGTTTGTGTGAGCTGATCTGAGCAGAGCCGCCAGACATACACATACAGGGGGCTTCCAAACCCATACTGCACACCGCGCATTTCACTTACTTCAATAGTTAGTCCATCTGGAGTGGATGTGAGATTTACTTCTAATTTGCACATTAAATCACGTGCTAACAAATTTACTGGACATGTATGTGAGATGTGGAATGAGTGGGACGTAACTATTCCTCCCTCGCTTTTACACGGGAGGTTGACTGAGAAAGTTTCGGTTACAGGTCGTCCTGAGATGCCCATCGTCTGAATAGAATTTGAGCTGAGCGGTGGGTCTACTGGAAGTACCCCATGTTGTATCACTGAGTGTCCTGCTCCAGAATCTACTAGAAAGGCTAACACATGCCCACACACAGTGAGGGGCATACAAGGGAGTTTAGAAAAGGGAGTAGTTGTGTATTTTAACAAACTTAATGCAACTTCAGGTGTATCTATCGGGACTGGTGTATCGGGCATTTCTGTGTAGTCTTGCTGTTGCATGCAGGTGCTGCTACTAATGTGTTTAACGTTATGTGAATGCTCCTGTCTATGTGTATGTGTATCATCAGGTGTGTGTGTGTGTGTGTGTGTGTTACCTCCCCTGTTCTCTGTGTGGGGCCCGTTCCCGGAGTCCGCCCATCAGTCTGCTTTGCTGTACTCCTCACGGGGCTTCTGCCTGTTACTGTGGAGACAATTTCGAGCAATGTGTCCCTTTTGATTGCAGTTGTAGCAGGTTGCACCTTTTCTCCAGGACAAGTCACTCCAGGTTGTCCTGTCTCGGCCCCTACTTCGACCTCTTCCTCCTCTTGTTCCTTTTCTCCAGGCTGAACAGTCTGGAAAAGAGTGAGAGTGGCGGCATGTAGATCTTGGTCTCTATCGCTACGTTCACACTGCAAAGCTTAATGCTCAATTCCGATTTTTTTGTGAAATCCGATTTTTTTTGTGAGGTCGTTCACATTAACAAATATATGCGACTTGTATGTGATCCTCAGTATGAACAAAAAGCGACCTAAAAGTGTTCCGCATGCGCATTGCAGGATACGACGACGTCACACGCAGTGAGCATGGCCAGTGTTTACGGAAGTAAAACCGCCCGGTTGCGGTATGACCCATCCAATCTAGCTTGAATAGCTGTATCCCCCCAAATGGAAATCAGCTCCCTAACCTCTGCGTCCTTCCATTGAGAAGATTCAGAACCTTCACAGCCCGAAGCGTCCCTCGCATTGATGTCATGCGCAGGGGCTCAGATATGTTTTTTGAACTGGGGGGAGGGACAAAGCTGCCAGCAAACCAACCCCAACCCCGATATGCCTGTCAAACTTGTTGTGGGTTACCATAGCAACCAAGCTCGAGCTCGCAACCTGTGCAGTCTGCGCAGCTCAACCAACCGAATATCAGTCTTTTTGTTTTATGTGAGTTGTTGCAACTATGTATACACTGCCGTGCACCTCAATAAACCGAATGGTAATTAGTCTTTTGATTTTTCCGTGAGGTTTGCCTTATGCAAAGAAAGACAGCATAGACGTTTTTTCCTCCCTATAAGTGGGGGGGACCGAACAAGGTGAATTTAAATCTGGGTGGGACGAATCCCACCTGTCCCACCCTCTATCTGCGCCCGTGATTATGCGCCATGTTGTTGTAACTTTTTTTGAGAGACCCGCCGCCTACTTCAGCGCAGAATAGTGACGTTTGTGGCTTGTTGATGACGTGTAAGTCGGATGAATGCGACCTGGCGGTTCAGACTGAAGTCACATATGAAAAGAGCGGATAGGAATCGGAATTAGGACCACATATCCAAACGGCCTGGGTCGGATTTGAAAAAATCGGATCTGTGTCGTTCATATTGTCAATAAAAGATCGGATACAGGTCACATATGGGCGAAAAGATCGGATTTGAGTCACTTCAGCCTGCAGTGTGAACGTAGCCTTTGTGTCTACTTTGTCTTCTCCTTCTCTTTCAGCAGCTTTTCTGCATGCACAGCGTACTGCTCGATCTTGGTGAGACTCGGGAGTGCCCTCCACTGCAGCCAGGTTCACGGGCCTGGTCAGGCCACTGTGTTTCTCGTGCGTGGCGGTGAGACAGGCGAGAAACGCTGACACACCTTCTCCATCTTCTTGCTTACACATACTGATCTTAGTCATGTCTATGTTCAAAGGAAAAGCACTGTCCAGACGAGCACAGAGAGCAGTGATAGTATCTCTGTACTCACTATTGCCAGCCATGCTCCAGTCTGGTGTAGTCATTCGCTGGTCAGCTTCCGGCCAATCTTTGGAAACTTTGTTCCAATCTATACCCATCTTGGTCATGATTAGGCAGTGAAGTTCATGGGTGGTCGGTCGGAATTCTCTGCAAAATATCAACAGTTCGTTACCAAATCTCTTTCCTCCTACCTCTCTCACATTGGGAAGAGAAGCCATGCTTTCCTTGATATCAGCTGTCATCCAGGGTCTGTAGACTAAAAGCACGCCGTCAGCTCCAGCCACTTCCATCATTGGAAGATGAAGGACTTCAGACTTTAGATTATGGCCTTGTGGACCCACTGGTGAGCACGTGGTCAGGTCCAGGAGGGTGTCTTTTCCATCACCATATGCAAGACCGGATCTCGTGTGTGACGGAGAAGCGCTGAGAGGCGCTGATGCTGGAGGCAGCTGGTAGGCTGGGAGAGATTCCAGAGGCTCAATATATATATTTTTTTCTTCTTTGTCTCGACTTCTCCCCCTTTCTGTGGGTGAAGCGCTTGTGGGAATGATGTTCCGCCTTGCTGAGGAGGCAGTGTGTGTCAGGGTGTTGGGGCAGACTCCAGGTCAGGGTCCATCTGAAATTTCAAACACTGAGAAGAGGGTGAGAGCCCTGCCTGTCGTTTCTCTCTTTTGTACTCTCTCAAGTGTTTCTTCTTTCCATGCAGAAAACGCCCTCCAGTCCCCTAAGAACTTAACATTATCTGCAGACTCTTCTTTTTCCTTCTGTTTCAACTTTTCTTCTAACTGTCCTATCTGCCTGGGACTAAAACTGCCCTTCTCAGAGAATCCTAAGTCCTTTACCCATATATCAAACTGTGCCAAATAATCCTCGCCATACGAGGTTTTCATAAACTGGATGTTTGGGCTGTCATAGGAACATCCAATTCTTATTATAGCACATGTAGCTTCACACTTACTTGCTTTTTCTTTTCTTTCCCTAACTTACTGTTTCTGTTCCTCATTGTACACTGTTATATCAATAGGTTATGACAACAATGGCTGAGTTTTTTTCAGAATCACAAGAAGAGCAAGTTGGACTATGTCCAAAAATGCAACACAATAATCCTTTAGGTGTGTTCTTATTAGTAAACAATTTATCTGACATTTGCCTTAAACCAAAGTAGGTATCATTTAACACAACAACCTCAAAGACAACTCGCGCATGTGTACAAAAGCTGTTTCTCTGTTTCAGAATTTGGAGGAGGACAGTACTCTGTTGATTCATCAATATTTTGCGTGCACACCGGTGTGTCTTTGCGACTTCGTGATCGAACCTCTCTATCCCGTTCCTCCGACGGGCCAGTTGTTCACACAGAACAAAGGGAGCAAGATTCAATTCTTTCCCAGTTACGAATCGCTGAACGTGAGTCCGTCGAGACACGCACCCGTACTTCCTTCGCTCAAGTAGGTGAGCCGTTACCCAGTCGTCACTTGGGCGGATAATTCTCTTAGGCAGCTGGGCCATAGAAGGTTCACGCTGCATGCTGCATGCTACACGTTCACGTGAAGAACCGGACCCTGGGCCATTAAACTTCAACTTTTCTCGGTAGTCGTCCATTTTATCTCCCTAGACCCGTTCTGATTGGCTGGCGCGGCGGTGACCTTGGGGTTGTGCATGCATTGACTGGAATTTCCATCTTCATGCCTAGAAAAAAGTGTGCATGTTCATTTCTCGCTTCACGCGTGAAGTGTGCAGCGTGCAACGTGAACGCCGTTCTATGGCCCAGAGCAAGTCATGCTACGTTTGTCCACTTTTCTTTACACGCGTGTAGCGTGTAGCATGCAGCGTGAACCTTCTATGGCCCAGCTGCCTTAGACAACCCAATAAACTACTCGCAGTTTATTGTCTCAAAATTGTGTTTTATCCGTTTTCTGCAAACATATTGATGGTACCACAGCTTAGCAGTCCTCCTGAGCTCGGACAAACTTCTGTCCGTCTCTTATATCATTTTTAAATACTAGGACAAATCTCTGTCCACTTCTTGTATCATTCTTTAAATACTGTTTCCACTAATTTCTTTACACAAGAATGCAAAGTTATCACTTACTGGTTCGGTGAGCCCTGATGGCCTGGTCTCTCGTCCGAGTTCTCAGCTCCGCACCGTAGCCTTGGGAGTGTTCCGTCGTCCGAGGATCAGACGCATAGGGCCCACCCAGGGACGCCAAATTGTAATGGAAATTTCTAATAAACACTTCAGAACGCTTAACAGTTGTCTTTTCAGTTATTTATTATAGTAGATCATATAAAAGATATATATAAAATAGGAAAGGAAAGAGAAGAATAGAAGAAGACACCACTTCTGATGATGCCGAGAGTACGCGCACTCTGAGTTGTGTTTTAGGAATGTTATCTATTATACTCTGAAAGCATTCGCTCACTGCTTGTGTCTTCACGTGATTGGCTCAAGATTTTCTATGAAGCTTTGTTAGAGCGTGCACCTGGCGTGTGGGTGGATGCGTAGTTATGAGAACTCAGGCACCCTGCTTATCACCACCAAGGTCAGGAAAGGTGGTTACATCATGAGAAGATGCAAGCTAGGATGAACTCAAGCACCCTGCTCATTACCACCAAGGCCACAGAAAAGCGATTACAACATAGGAAAACACATCTTTCTCAGTATAGGCCACTTGAGCTCAACACACAGAAACACAGAGAATAATAATGTTCATCCATTAAAAATTCCCTCACAGTATTCACAGTAGAACATAGACAACATATCAAATGTCGAAAGTGAGATATTTTGAAATTTCATGCCAAATATTGGCTCATTTGAAATTTCATGACAGCAACACATCTCAAAAAAGTTGGGACGGGGCAATAAGAGGCTGGAAAAGTTAAAGGTACAAAAAAGGAACAGCTGGAGGACCAAATTGCAACTCATTAGGTCAATTGGCAATAGGTCATTAACATGACTGGGTATAAAAAGAGCATCCTGGAGTGGCAGCGGCTCTCAGAAGTAAAGATGGGAAGAGGATCACCAATCCCCCGAATTCTGCGCCGACAAACAGTGGAGCAATATCAGAAAGGAGTTCGACAGTGTAAAATTGCAAAGAGTTTGAACATATCATCATCTACAGTGCATAATATCATCAAAAGATTCAGAGAATCTGGAAGAATCTCTGTGCGTAAGGGTCAAGGCCGGAAAACCATACTGGGTGCCCGTGATCTTCGGGCCCTTAGACGGCACTGCATCACATACAGGCATGCTTCTGTATTGGAAATCACAAAATGGGCTCAGGAATATTTCCAGAGAACATTATCTGTGAACACAATTCACCGTGCCATCCGCCGTTGCCAGCTAAAACTCTATAGTTCAAAGAAGAAGCCGTATCTAAACATGATCCAGAAGCGCAGACGTCTTCTCTGGGCCAAGGCTCATTTAAAATGGACTGTGGCAAAGTGGAAAACTGTTCTGTGGTCAGACGAATCAAAATTTGAAGTTCTTTATGGAAATCGGGGACGCCGTGTCATTTGGACTAAAGAGGAGAAGGACGACCCAAGTTGTTATCAGCGCTCAGTTCAGAAGCCTGCATCTCTGATGGTATGGGGTTGCATTAGTGTGTGTGGCATGGGCAGCTTACACATCTGGAAAGACAGCATCAATGCTGAAAGTTATATCCAGGTTCTAGAGCAACATATGCTCCCATCCAGACGACGTCTCTTTCAGGGAAGACCTTGCATTTTCCAACATGACAATGTCAAACCACATACCGTACTGCATCAATTACAGCATCATGGCTGTGTAGAAGAAGGGTCCGGGTACTGAACTGGCCAGCCTGCAGTCCAGATCTTTCACCCATAGAAAACATTTGGCGCATCATAAAACGGAAGATACGACAAAAAAGACCTAAGACAGTTGAGCAACTAGAATCCTACATTAGACAAGAATGGGTTAACGTTCCTATCCCTAAACTTGAGCAACTTGTCTCCTCAGTCCCCAGACGTTTACAGACTGTTGTAAAGAGAAAAGGGGATGTCTCACAGTGGTAAACATGGCCTTGTCCCAACTTTTTTGAGATGTGTTGTTGTCATGAAATTTAAAATCACCTAATTTTTCTCTTTAAATGATACATTTTCTCAGTTTAAACATTTGATATGTCATCTATGTTCTATTCTGAATAAAATATGGAATTTTGAAACTTCCACATCATTGCATTCCGTTTTGATTTACAATTTGTACTTTGTCCCAACTTTTTTGGAATCGGGGTTGTACGTTTTCAGGGGTGCTAATAATAGTGGCACACGTGTTTTTGTTGAAAATAATTATTGCTTGGTGAGGGATTTGTTTTTCTCTCTGAATAAATTGTTCAGTTAAAGGTTGGATTTTTCTCATTTTTGGATTTTCAGTGTGACATGAAGTGACTTCACCAAAAGGTGGATTTTTTTTTTCTTCTTCTTTCCCCTAACCCTTTTTACTCATCCTTATCAGGGGTGCCAATAATTGTGGAGGGCTCTGTATCCGCTGACCTGGTTTACTTTCCAAGTGTCTTTTAATAAATAATTCATTTTATTTGAGAACCTAGGTGTTTGTGGTAACTGTACATATTCCCCCACAATTTTATGCTTGCTTTTGCTTCAAAAAAATACTGAATTAAAAAATAAAAATAAAAAAAAAATCACCAGACGTTTTAAAATGTTTTGAGTGTGAGTGTATATGTCATAATTCAAATAAAGGGAAAACAAAAGAAATTGTATGCATGCAGGATATTCGGATATGTTTTTCAATTTTTCATGCTTGGACAAGCAAACAAAAATAATAACTAACTAACTAAATAAATTAATCAGCAAGTAAACAAATAAACAGACACTGAATAACTAACTACATAAAAACACGTAAACAAGCTAAAGGAACTGTTTTATGTAATTTTTCCAGTGCTTTGCTGAACAAACATATAAATAAAAAAGAGCAGGTAAACATAGAATAAAAAATAAAATAATAAATAAAAACTCATGCAGTAGTAGTAATAATAATAATAAAAATAATTTTTGTAGCCAATTTAAAAATAATTTTAACAATTTTAAATATTATTCCAGGATGATAGCAAAATATTTATATATCTATTTATTTATTTAGCTGTTTGTTTATTTATTTATTGCCACTTTTGATGAAACAGCAGTTTTTGGATTTAGGTTTGTGGGTGCTAGTTTATGATAAATATTTTCATTATTTTTTCCCCCCCATGTAACTGTGCCTCAGTGTCTCATGCATAATAAATGTGCCCCATTTTCTAAAAATATATTTCATCATATGCCTCAATTTGTTTGTGCAGATGCCATTTGGCACATGCCAGGTCAGCTGGTCTTACTTGGCATCATTTGAGTCATGATAATAGACACCCTCTGTGATCACACGTTGTGCAACAGCTGGAATTACATCAAGGGTTTAAACCTGAATTCTTTTTTCCCTCCTGGGTGATACAGGATCTGTTTTTCCTTTTGTTTTCATCTACAGTGGTGCTTGAAAGTTGGTGAACCCTTTAGAATTTTCTATATTTTTGCATAAATATGATCTAAAACATCATCAGATTTTCACACAAGTTCCAAAAGTAGGTAAAGAGAACCCAGTTAAACAAATGAGACAAAAATATTATACTTGGTCATTTATTTATTGAGGAAAATGATCCAATATTACATACCTGTGAGTGGCAAAAGTATGTGAACGTCGAGGATTAGCAGTTAATTTGAAGGTGAAATTAGAGTCAGGTGTTTTCAGTCAATGGGATGACAATCAGGTGTGAGTGGGCACCCTGTTTTATTTAAAGAACAGGGATCTATCAAAGTCTGATCTTCGCAACACATGTTTGTGGAAGTGTATAATGGCACGAACAAAGGAGATTTCTGAGGACCTCAGAAAAAGCATTGTTGATGCTCATCAGGCTGGAAAAGGTTGCAAAACCATCTCTAAAGAGTTTGGACTCCACCAATCCACAGTCAGACAGATTGTGTACAAATGGAGGACATTCAAGACCATTGTTACCCTCCCCAGGAGTGGTCGACCAACAAAGATCACTCCAAGAGCAAGGCATTTAATAGTCGGCGAGGTCACAAAGGACCCCAGGGTAACTTCTAAGCAACTGAAGGCCTCGCTCACATTGGCTAATGTTAATGTTCATGAGTCCACCATCAGGAGAACACTGAACAACAATGGTGTGCATGGCAGTGTTGCAAGGAGAAAGCTACTGCTCTCCAAAAAGAACATTGCTGCTTGTCTGCAGTTTGCTAAAGACCACGTGAACAAGCCAGAAGGCTATTGGAAAAATGTTTTGTGGACGGATAAGACCAAAATAGAACTTTATGGTTTAAATGAGACGCGTTACGTTTGGAGAAAGAAAAACGTTCCATTCCAGCATAAGAACCTTATCCCATCTATGAGACATGGTGGTGGTAGTATCATGGTTTGGGCCTGTTTTGCTGCATCTGGGCCAGGACGGCTTGCCATCATTGATGGAACAATGAATTCTGAATTATACCAGCGAATTCTAAAGGAAAATGTCAGGACATCTGTCCATGAACTGAATCTCAAGAGAAGGTGGGTCATGCAGCAAGACAACGACCCTAAGCACACAAGTCGTTCTACCAAAGAATGGTTAAAGAAGAATAAAGTTAATGTTTTGGAATGGCCAAGTCAAAGTCCTGACCTTAATCCAATCGAAATGTTGTGGAAGGACCTGAAGCGAGCAGTTCATGTGAAGAAACCCACCAACATCCCAGAGTTGAAGCTGTTCTGTACGGAGGAATGGGCTAAAATTCCTCCAAGCCGGTGTGCAGGACTGATCAACAGTTACCAGAAACGTTTAGTTGCAGTTATTGCTGCACAAGGGGGTCACACCAGATACTGAAAGCAAAGGTTCACATACTTTTGCCACTCACAAATATGTAATATTGGATCATTTTCCTCAATAAATAAATGACCAAGTATAATATTTTCGTCTCATTTGTTTAACTGGGTTCTCTTTATCTACTTTTAGGACTTGTGTGCAAATCTGATGATGTTTTAGGTCATATTTATGCAGAAATATAGAACATTCTAAAGGGTTCACAAACTTTCAAGCACCACTGTATACGTTTATGATTTTAAACACGTCACACGGTGATATATTTATAAACAAGATTATGTTTTAATCATTTGAACATAATTTTTTTCCCCTCTCTATCTTGATTTTGATCTCAGTGTGATGTGTGCTTCTTCTTCTAAACCCTTTTTCTTTAGGAAGGGGTTGGAGACACGCAGGACTCGTATGCGTACGATGGTAATCGAGTCAGAAAATGGAACGTGACGACCACCAACTACGGCAAAGTGAGAACACGCACCGCTTCATGGAGTTAGCTGATTTGTTTACACACTTTTTTTCTTCCATGATTGTCGATGTCCAACTGGATGTCTTTTTGACGAAAGTGCTCTGTAAAACGTTTCCTTTTCCTCCAGTCGTGGGCTGCAGGGGACATCGTGAGCTGCATGATCGACCTCGATGAAGGAACAATTACTTTTTGTCTGTAAGTGTTCTAACTGTACATTTCACTGTGATCACAATTTTTCCTCAAAAGTCCATTTTATATATGATGCAAATTAATCTGTAGTAAAGTGGGTGGAGCTAGATCATCCCAAGCATTAATATGTCCTATTTATTCCATTTTAATATTTAAAATGGGCATGAATATTAATCAAGGGTGAACACTGTGTATAAAATGCTGCTAATTTTGAAACTGGGTGAAGCATTTGGACCAGTGAGAACATTTGAGTGGATGATATGAGTTGAAAAACATCATGTTCTGAGTCTCAGGCTACGTTTACATTACGTCGAATCAGCGGATCATCAGATTAACGTTCTTAAAACGATTCGCGTTTACACTAAAACCGTTAGCCGTGCACACAGCAACACCAATACACGGATACGCTCGGCTCCGCAGGCATCCTGCGCTCCAAATCACTCCGCCCTGAACAGCGAGTGCCCTCTGGAGGGTGCGCACTCCGGCCCTGCGCAGCTCACAGAGCGCGCGAGTGAAGTGCACGAGCCACGATTCAGGACTGAGCCGCTGTGTGTGTGATCCCAGCGCATATCACTTACCACTTGCAAGTGGAAGGATGGCAAGCCTAAAGACAATCATAACTACACAATGGGCAGTATTTGCATCAGTATTTGCAGTATTTTCATTCTTTTATACTCTCTTTAATGAAAGGTGATACAAGGCGGAAGTCCGCGCCGTTTTTCAGCAGTCGCATCACATGACCAACGCCAGCGAATCAGGAAGGTGGATGTCACAGTGACGTTGTCCAATGAGGACGCCAGCTAGAGCTCAGCACAGCGTATTCGCGTATCTCAATGTTTACACAGCACCGGACCAGACACGATCTGGATTGAATACGTGGACGCTGGCGGATTCCCGTTTCCCGGCGTTTCCAGGTGGTTTAATGTAAACGGACAGTGCATCCGCGAAGAAAACGAGACAGATACGGTCTAATGTAAACGTAGCCTCAGTGTCAGTAAAGTGGTGGTGGATGGATGCAAGTCCCGGAAAAGTGTGTTTATTATAAAACATCAGTCAGGCATACAAAATCCAGAACGTAAGGCAAACTCAAAGCAAGCAGTATTAGAAGGCCCGTTGATCCGCATGAGGCACGAAGGCTAGCCCGTATGGTCCAATCCCACAGAAGAGCTACTGTAGCACAAACTGCTGAAAAAGTTAATGCTGACACCTTTCTGTTTTAGCCAGCATTAACTTTATCAGCAGTTTGTGCTACAGTTGCTCTTCTGTGGGATTGGACCATACGGGCTAGCCTTCGTGCCTCATGCGAATCAACGAGCCTTCAGCACCCATGACCCTGTCACCGGTTCACCAGTTGTCCTTCCTTGGACCACTTTTGGTAGGTCCTAACCACTGCATCCCAGGAACACCCCATAAGATGCACCATTTTGGAGACGCTCAAACCCAGTCATCTAGCCATCACAATTTGGCCCTTGTCAGTCGCTCAGATCCTTACGCTTGCCCATTTTTCCTGCTTCCAACACATCAACTTCAAGAACTGACTGTTCTCTTGCTGACAGGTGCCATTGTAATGAATGGTATTCTGTCCACATTTGCGTGCTCTGATTGGCTACCCTACTACAGGATATCAGCTCATATACTGTGAGTAGAGAAAAACAAAATGGCGGAGCGTACTTGGTTGGACTGTACCAACCAAGGATGAAATAAAAACTCTACTTGAAAACAAAACCGCAAAAAAAAGAGCAATAAAATATGGAATAAAAGTATTTGATGGTAAGAACATATCTTTTTTTATTTTTTCAAGAATTATTAAATTGCTACGGTCATTCCACCGGTTTGTTTACATTCTAAGCGGAAATTATTTGGTCGGACGTTTTGCATCAAGTTTTTATTTATCGAATTTGCAAAAAATAAAATTAAAAAATGTTCCGTTTGTCAAAATCCAGTGCATGTGGATAGAATAAAACAGTTATTCCACTCAGTCTCGTCGTACATGGCTTATAGACAACTCGGTGCTACGCGCCTCATCGGCTATCAGCTCATGTACGACTCGATTATGTGGAATAACTGTTAATGATGCGCTTCACCTGTCACTGGTTTTAATGTTATGCCTGATTTAGTGTATACAGAAATATAGACAATTCTACACATTTTCAAGCACCACTATACACTACTGTTCAAAAGTTTGGGGTCACTTTGAAATGTCCTTATTTTTGAAAGAAAAGCACTGTTCTTTTCAATGAAGATCACTTTAAACTAATCAGAAATCCACTCTATACATTGCTAATGGGGCGGCACGGTGGTGTAGTGGTTAGCGCTGTCGCCTCACAGCAAGAAGGTCCTGGGTTCAAGCCCCGGGGCCGGCGAGGGCCTTTCTGTGTGGAGTTTGCATGTTCTCCCCGTGTCCGCGTGGGTTTCCTCCGGGTGCTCCGGTTTCCCCCACAGTCCAAAGACATGCAGGTTAGGTTAACTGGTGACTCTAAATTGATCGTAGGTGTGAATGTGAGTGTGAATGGTTGTCTGTGTCTATGTGTCAGCCCTGTGATGACCTGGCGACTTGTCCAGGGTGTACCCCGCCTTTCGCCCGTAGTCAGCTGGGATAGGCTCCAGCTTGCCTGCGACCCTGTAGAAGGATAAAGCGGCTAGAGATAATGAGATGAGATGAGACATTGCTAATGTGGTAAATGACTATTCTAGCTACAAATGTCTGGTTTTTGGTGCAATATCTCCATAGGTGTATAGAGGCCCATTTCCAGCAACTATCACTCCAGTGTTCTAATGGTACAATGTGTTTGCTCATTGCCTCAGAAGGCTAATGGATGATTAGAAAACCCTTGTACAATCATGTTAGCACAGCTGAAAACAGTTGAGCTCTTTAGAGAAGCTATAAAACTGACCTTCCTTTGAGCAGATTGAGGCCCTGTCCACACGGCAACGGATTCAGGTGAATCTGATAAAATTGTTTATCGTTTCGGCCTGGCGTCCACACGGCACCGGCGTTTTGGGTGCCCCAAAACGAAATCTTTTGAGAACGGGTTCCAGAGTGAAAAAATCTGGCAATGGAGCCGTTGCGAATTCGTCTGGATGAGTAGAACGGATTTGTTTACGATGATGTCACAACCACATGTGCTTCACGCGGGGTAGAAGTGTAACGAACTCGATGCGAGTTGTCAACAAATCCTATAACTTGGTTCATGAAACGCGCTTACAAAATATTTTCACTGTGAATATTTATTGTGTAATGGTGCAAAGTGAGAGAATAGCCCTTAGGGCAGAGTCAATCCTGCCAGCAAAAATAGGGAAAAAAAAGGAGCGATCTCACCTCTTCAGATGTTTATTCTGGACCATTAAAGAATTCTGGAGGATATCAGAATGTTGGCGTACCGGCTTCCATCTACCCCCGTTCATTCCTCTTTCCGCGTCTCCATTCAAAAAACGAGCACGTGATTTAAAGGGACTATATCCATAGGATAGGGAGTGAGAAAGTGTGTGTGACAGTGACAGGGATAGTCACTGTGCGCATGCGCAGTTATGCGCATGTGTCTACTTCTATTGTTCTGGTGTCTCCGATGGGACCGTCTTACAGCGCACGGAGTGGTGTGGCATGTGTATTGCATCGTTTTCAGCAAGCGTTGTGTTGCCATATGAACCTGATATTTTACTGATCCGTTGCCCATGTGGACGCGATATTTAAAAAAAAAAATCTCGTTGTCGTGTGGATGTAGCCTGAGTTTCTGGAGCATCACATTTGTGGGGTCGATTAAATGCTCAAAATGGCCAGAAAACTGTCTTGACTATATTTTCTATTCATTTTACAACTTATGGTGGTAAATAAAAGTGTGACTTTTCATGGAAAACACAAAATTGTCTGGGTGACCCCAAACTTTTGAACGGTAGTGTATGTACAGTACCTCATGGAAACATCCTTTGACATTATTTTTCATGTTATCGCTATTCTATTGCCTCATCACCCGGCCTTATTTGAGCAATTCCATGAGTCTGTATTCATGTTCATGGTGTTTTATTTCTCAGGAATGGACAGTCCCTTGGAACAGCTTTCACTAATATCAAAATGGGTCCAGGGATCGCCTACTTCCCCGCTATCAGTCTTTCATTCAAAGAGTCTGTGGCCTTTAACTTTGGCAGCCGCCCACTCAGATATCCTTTATGCTTCTTCCTGTTTGTTCTTTGGTGTTTATTATTTTGTTATTGAGCTCTTGAGCAAAGCCTTTTTACTCTCAACTGTTCATCTCTGTGCCTTTGCCTGATGTCTAAACCACTATGGATGAAATGGTAAAGGTTTTCATACACTACGAGTATATAAACTGTGCAGCTTGAAGAGGAGGTTCCTTAACCTTCTGCTCCTTCACGTATCCTGTGGAAGGCTATCATCCCCTTCAGGACCCTCCAACTGCTGACCTTATCAAAGCCAAGAGGCTGCTGGGATACATGAAGAACGTGATGTTAATTGGCATAGACATACAGGTACAACTGAGATTCATGTTCATTCCATTCTTTATTTATTATGCTCTTACAATCGAGAGCAATCAGCAATCCCAGTGTATTGAGAAAAAAAACCCCTACACATACAGTGGTGCTTGAAAGTTTGTGAACCCTTTAGAATTTTCTCTATTTCTGCATAAATATGAACTAAAACATCATCAGATTTTCACACAAGTCCTAAAAGTAGATAAAGAGAACCCAGTTAAACAAATGAGACAAAAATATTAAGCTTGGTCATTTATTTATTGAGGAAAACGATCTAATACTACACATCTGTGAGTGGCAAAAGTATGTGAACCTTTGCTTTCAGTATCTGGTGTGACCCCCTTGTGCAGCAATAACTTCAACTAAACGTTTCCGGTAACTGTTGATCAGTCCTGTACACCGGCTTGGAGGAATTTTAGCCCGTTCCTCCGTACAGAACAGCTTCAACTCTGGGATGTTGGTGGGTTTCCTCACATGAACTGCTCGCTTCAGGTCCTTCTACAACATTTCGATTGGATTAAGGTCAGGACTGACTTGGCCATTCCAAAACATTAACTTTATTCTTCTTTAACCATTCTTTGGGAGAACGACTTGTGTGCTGAGGGTCATTATCTTGCTGCATGACCCACCTTCTCTTGAGATTCAGTTCATGGACAGATGTCCTGACATTTTCCTTTAGAATTCGCTGGTATAATTCAGAGTTCATTGTTCCATCAATGATGGCAA
This sequence comes from Neoarius graeffei, assembly GCF_027579695.1. NCBI lineage: Eukaryota > Metazoa > Chordata > Actinopteri > Siluriformes > Ariidae > Neoarius > Neoarius graeffei. Next base: position 13,264,184 of record NC_083594.1, read on the forward strand.
GCCGTCCTGGCCCAGATGCAGCAAAACAGGTTCAAACCATGATACTACCACCACCATGTTTCACAGATGGGATAAGGTTCTTATGCTGGAATGCAGTGTTTTCCTTTCTCCAAACATAACTCTGCTCATTTAAACCAAAAAGTTCTATTTTGGTCTCATCTGTCCACAAAACATTTTTCCAATAGCCTTCTGGCTTGTCCACGTGATCTTTACTGCAGATGAGCAGCAATGTTCTTTTTGGAGAGCAGTGGATTTCTCCTTGCAACCCTGTTATGCATACCATTGTTGTTCAGTGTTCTCCTGATGGTGGACTCATGAATTTTAACATTAGCGAATGTGAGAGAGGCCTTCAGTTGCTTAGAAGTTACCCTGGGGTCCTTTGTGACCTTGCCGACTATTACACGCCTTGCTCTTGGAGTGATCTTTGTTGGTCGACCATTCCTGGGAAGGGTAAAAATGGTCTTGAATTTCCTCCATTTGTACACAATCTGTCTGACTGTGGATTGGTGGAGTCCAAATTCTTTAGAGATAGTTTTGTAACCTTTTCCAGCCTGATGAGCATCAACAACGCTTTTTCTGCGATCCTCAGAAATCTCCTTTGCTCGTGCCATGATACACTTCCACAAACGTGTGTTGTGAAGATCAGACTTTGATAGATCCCTGTTCTTTAAATAAAACAGGGTGCCCACTCACACCTGATTGTCATCCCATTGATTGAAAACACCTGACTCTAATTTCACCTTCAAATGAACTGCTAATCCTAGAGGTTCACATACTTTTGCCACTCACAAATATGTAATATTGGATCATTTTCCTCAATAAATAAATGACCAAGTATAATATTTTTGTCTCATTTGTTTAACTGGGTTCTCTTTATCTACTTTTAGGACTTGTGTGAAAATCTGATGATGTTTTAGGTAATATTTTTGCAGAACTATAGAAAATTCTAAAGGGTTCACAAACTTTCAAGCACCACTGTATTTGACTATTTCTATCAAGACAACATTTCAATACTCATGGCAAAATGAACGGGAAATATGGTTCGGATTGAAATTTCTGAAATTCACAGTTCTTCAGTTCACTGCAGTGTCTTGCAAAAGTATTCATCCCCCTTGGTGTTTGTCCTGTTTTGTCGCATTACAAGCTGGAGTTAAAATGGATTTTTGGAGGGTTAGCACCATTTGATTTACACAACATGCCTACCACTTTAAAGGTGCACGTTGTTGTTTTATTGTGACACAAACAATAATTAAGATGAAAAAACAGAAATCTGGACTGTGCACAGGTATGAAACCCCTAAATAAGAGCTGGTCTAACCAATTCACTTCATAAGTCACAGAATTAGTTGATTAAGATCCACCTGTGTGCAACCACATGATCTGTCACATGATGTCTGTATAAATCAACCTGTTCTGGAAGGACCCTGACTCGGCAACACTACTAAGCAAGCAACATGAGAACCAAGGAGCCTCCAAACAGGTCAGAGACAAAGTTGTGGAGAAGTATAGATCAGGGTTGGGTCATAAAAAAAAAATCCCAAACTTTGAATATCCCACGGAGCACCATTAAATCCATTATAGCAGAATGGAAAGAATATGGCACCACTACAAACCTGACGAGGAGGCCGCCCACCAAAACTCACAGACCAGGCAAGGAGGGCATTAATCAGAGATGCAACAAAGACACCAAAGATAACACTGAAGGAGCTGCAAAGATCCACAGCGGAGATGGGAGTATCTGTCCGTAGGACCACTTTAAGCCGTACACTCCACAGAGCAGGGCTTTATGGAAGAGTGGCCAGAAAAAAAGCTATTACTTAAGAAAACATGTTTGGAGTTTGCCCAACAGCATGTGGCAGACTCCCCAAACACATGGGAGAAGGTTCTCTGGTCAAAAGAGACTAAAATTGATCTTTTTGGCCATCATGGGAAACGCCATGTGTGGCACAAATGCAACACCCTGAGAACACCTTTCCTACAGTGAAGCATGGTGGTGGCAGCATCATGTTGTGGGGATGTTTTTCAACTGCAGGGACAGGAAGCTGGTCAGGACTGAAGGAAAGATGGATGGCACGAAATACAGGGCAATTCTGGAAGAAAACCTGTTCGAGTCAGCCAGAGGTTTGAGACTGGGATGAAGGTTCACTTTCCAGTAGGACAATGACCCTAAACATACTGCTAAAACTACACTGGAGTGGTTTAAAGGGAAACATTTAAATGTCTTGGAATGGCCTAGTCAAAGCCCAGACGTCAATCCAGTTGAGAATCTGCGGTATAACTTGAAGATTGCTGTACACCAACGCAACCCATCTGACTTGAAGGAGTTGGAGCAGTTTTGCCTTGAGGAATGAGCAAAAATCCCAGTGGCTAGATGTGCTAAGCTAATAGAGACATACCTCAAGAGACTTGCAGCTGTAATTGCAGCAAAAGGTGGCTCTACAAAATATTGATTTTGGGGTGGGTGAATACCTATGCACACTCCGGATTTCTGTTTTTTTCCATCTTAATTATTGTTTGTTTCACAATAAAACAAGTTGTAGGCATGCTGTGTGAATCAAATGGTGCTAATCGCCCCAAAATCCATTTTAATTCCAGCTTGCAATGTGACAAAACAGGACAGACACCAAGCGGGATGAATACTTTTTCAAGACACTGTATATCTCACAAGGAGACGATACAGTAGATTTTGCAATATTCTCAAAGAATCAAGGTGGATTATTTCTGAGAAAACCCTATTTTAAACCCATTGTGCTGAACAGAAGAGGAGGTTAAATATAACGGAGTGTTCTGTGCAGGCTCCATCTCTTTATATTAAAATGTTGATTTCTGTCTTGTAAGGAGGAGAAGCTCATCGAGAGGGACATTGCATCCTGGCAGCTTCAAGGAGAACCTACGGTGCTGGTCACACTCGCGCATATCTTCAATTACTTCGCTCCTCTGATGGTTAGTATGTCTCTCAACACTTTGGATGTTTTTAAGTGGAATTGCTTTGTACTTTTTGCCTTCCTGGCTCAGACAGAGTGCCGTGTGTGTACTGCAGTGTAAAGTGTATCTGGTAGAAGATGTCCTGATGAGCTTCCTGCTGGGGATTCTGGAGGGCGGTGGCTCTGTGGACGAACATCCGCTAGTCCAGCAGCTGCTCGAGCTCTTCTGGCTGCTTATGGAGGTGACGAGAGTGTGTTGTGTCTGTACAGGAGGGTTCAGAAGTCGTGTCGTTTTGAAATGATAAAATAAGTGTAAAAAGCATCATCATACTGTCCCTAAAATCTCTGAAAAGTCATTCATACACCTTTTCCTTCATGTTGGCTTTTCTTTGTGTCTTCATTCCTCCGGTAGGACTTTGAGGTGAACGAGTGCCTGAAGCAGTTGATGATGTCGTTGCTCAGGGCGTATCGCTTCTCACCCATCATCCCTGACCTCGGCTTCCAGGTAAGACGCAGGAATTAATGGATGGACAGGAAGTGCATTATTACTCTCTTGATATTCCATTCTATTCTATCCACATTCACTGGATATGAGCAGTCGTGCGCTCTGATTGGCTACTCTACGACTGGAATATCAGCTCATATACCGTGAGGAGAGAAAAACAAAATGGCAGAACGTGTTGACGAAATAAAAACTTGACTCGAAAACAAAACCCCAAAAACAAAAAAGCAAAAAAAATATATATATATTAGTGCTGTCAAGCGATTAAAATATTTAATCGTGATTAATGTCGCGACTGTCATAGTTAACTCGCGATTAATCGCAATTTAATCGCACATTTTTGTCACATGAAAAACCATTGTAATTCTCTTATCAGCATAAAAAAGTGAATGGGCTTGCTCACCGTTCGAACTACGGGGGTACTCGGGGGATCCGAGATCCCCTGAAACAGACATGAGATCCCTTGAAAACATGATTTGGGAAATGTTGGGGGGGTCTCTAAAATATTGGCAAAATGATGTTTATTGACACAGCAATCGTGTGTAACGGGAAGCATTTGCATATCCGAAGTGAGCGCGCGATGGAGAGCCGCGCTCCGAGACAAGCGCAAGCGCACCCCAAACCCCCCCCCAGGGAAAATAAGGGACCCTCCCGAAAATATCGGCATAGTTCGAACACTGGTTGTACCAATGTTTTTTTTTTTTTATTGCAGAGCATAACACATCTTGTCACAGCCACTGCAAAGTGGGGCTGGAGCCACCGATGAGCACCGTGGCTCTTCGGGGGAGGGCAGAGGACTCTGGCTGTGCGGGGCGTGGCATCATGTCACAGAGCATTAATCTCGCGATAAAAAAATTATCGCCGTTAAAATTAAGTCAAGTTAACGCGTTAATAACGCGACATTTTTGACAGCACTAATATATATATATATATATATATATATATATATATATATATATATATATATATATACAGTATATATATGGAATAAAAGTATTTGATGGTAAAAACTTTTTTTTTTCCCCAAGAATTATTATTGGAGCATTTTTCACAAATTGCTGCTGTCATTTCTCCGGTTTGTTTACATTCTAAGCGGAAATGATTTGGTCGGACGTTTTGTATCAAGTTTTTATTGATCGAATTATTTACAAAAAATGAAAATGTTCTGTTTCTCAAAATCCAGTGCATGTGGATAGAATCAAACAGTTATTCCTCTTCATCTCGTCGTACATGGGTTATAGCCGACTTGGTGCTACGCACCTCATCGGCTGTCAGCTCATGTACGACTCAATTTTGTGGAATAACTGTTAAATGTTTTGGATTGTTGTCTTGCTGCTGGATACACCCATGTTTTCTATGTTTTTGTAGACGCGTTGTAAAATAGAGGCATTTTTACCTTTTTCCATTCAAAAAAATGTGGGGGATGCAAACTTTTGACCTCAGCTGTAATTCATGGTTATGTATTCATGGCACAGCAAAAATGATTGTTAAAAATGGTTGAAATTTTTTTTTTTACTTGTTTTACTTTGCCTTAATTTTTTTCTTTTGCTCTGCTGTGTTATGCTTTGCTTCGTTTTATTTTGTTTGGCAGGAACTTTTGCGGTGTGATAGTAAGGTGAAGATTAAAAACAAAAATTCAGATTCTTAAAAATAAGTAAGACCCTTTATTTAAAAGTAAGTAGACTGACTTTCAGATTTTTCAGGTTTAGGTCATAAAAAGAATTTTCCCTGACACCCAATTAATTTTGTTTAGTGGACCGAAAGCTACTGAATTCGAATCACAGACTTACAATTTTATTATTATTATATATATATTTTAAATTGAGCAATTAATGAATTTAGAGCCACATGGCCCTAAATTCTCCGCTATTATTTCTTGCTTCACCATGACACAGTCCAAGATGCTACGTCATGCGTTACGTGGTGGTGGGCTTTCCCTGTTTGCACAAGGCATTGTACTGTAGGATACAAATTTGAAACTGGAAAGGAAAATGGAAGACATGAATGAAACGTGAAAGGCTGACTACAGTAACGGAAAGCGAGAAGAAAAGATGTTGCGAAGGTCGGAGGCGCCGCGGCTCAGTCGAATAAGGCGCCATACCATAAATCCGGGGACCCGGGTTCGATTCCGACCTGAGGTCATTTCCCGATCCCTCCCCGTCTCTCTCTCCAGCTCATTTCCTGTCTCTACACTGTCCTATCCAATAAAGGTGAAAAAAGCCCCCCCAAAAATCTTTAAAAAAAAAAAGATGTTGCGAAGGAAAGGAAACGCAGGACCAAACTAATAAATATCGGCGCTCAGCGAGCACCTCGGTGTGATCAGCTGTTCGTTTAGCGACAGAATGATGGAACTGTCAGTGCACGGTCAAAGGTAAACCTGTAGATGGCAGTAATGCAACACTGTGGATGCCAGCTGCCGTAAAACCCAAAAGAAGAAGGTAAACCTGTGCATGCGCACATGGACTTCCTCTGTCTGCTTGACTACGTGAAGCGAGCGATTTCATGCACATTATTTTCTCAGGAATCCCCTCAAATTAAATAACTTCCCAGCCACAGAATGGCCTGGTTTTCATACATGTTACAGAAATAAACATGTTTATTTTTTTCACGGTCCGGTTTCCATCAAATCCTGCGCTCTGATTGGCTGGCGAGCGGGTCCATATCCTACGATATGGACCTCTGGCGACTCGCTCGTTCACAACAACAACAAACATAGTAGCAATTTTTGTCAACATTTATTTTCGCATTTCTCAGGAGAATAGCATTAATTTTGCAGTATGGCTAGTGATAACGACAGTCTTCACAGCGAAAGCAAGTTTTACTACCCTGAGGAAGACGAAATAAAAGAAAACATTTCAGGAGGAAGCTAAAAACCTGTAACTGTTGCTAACGCCGAGCAAAAACATGGCTGAATCCTGAATGACTCATTTTGTATAAATAGGGGACTACATAGGTGGCAAAATGTAGTTTTTTTTCCTGCCATGGAAGTGCACTTGTATACCGAGGAGGAATACATTTGCATTACAGCCGTGAATGAGGATTCAAAATGGCGGCTCGGCTCGGTTTTCCCTTTCGGGCGCTCTCGTTTTCTGTTAGAATTTGGGAAAGAAAAAAGGAAATATATTATTTACCAGCTTAAGGTCGGTCCGTATGGTGAAATACCGTGACCTCGGCCTTAAATACTGACCTCGGCCCAGAGGGCCTCGCTCAGTACTTTCAAGACCTCGGTCACGGTATTTCACGATACGGACCTCCCAGCTGGTAAATAACATGTATATCATAATGACCAAATTTCAGAGGGAACTAAATTTCACTGGTTTTATGAAATCGAAAGGCTGTCTAGCTTTAAATCGCTCAAAAGTGTTGTGTGGTAAAATCCTTATCATTGAAACTGGGAAAGAATCAGATTAGTCAATGAATATATAATCAATGATCCAATAATCCATCAGTAAAAGAATATAGTTACTTTAAGATATTTATTTCGTCATTGCCTAAAAGCAGAGATCCCGATGAGTGTAAAATGTGTTGGTAATTAATCCCATGTTTTTATTTATTTTTTTAAGCGAATGAAAAATAAGTGCTGGATAAAAACCCATCTGTCTTATGGAAATAAAGATACAAATGTTGTTGTGTGTTTTGAGATGTTGCCTTGCACTTACGATCGGGTTCCTTATGGTGGTACGCGTATGTTGTTTGTATATACGGACGTCGTCTGATCGCAAAAACCATCAAAAATCAGGTTGCTGCATGACCATATTCTTTTAAGTATGGCGCTTCGCTCTGCCTTGCTTTCACTTTTCAAACATTGTTATCAGAAATACAGCACAGTGATAATGTGTTTAAAACTAGCTTGGAAATGGGCATGAATGGGAGTAAAGGATTCGCTTACAACCTCTAAAGTCTAGATTTTGGGGTTTTTTTTTTGTGTAGACTTTATTTTATTTTACAAAAATGATCTGAAATAGTACGGAAGCCGAGAGAGGCCCTTCATATAATCCTTTTTTTTTATTCACCTTGTTATCCCGAGATAACGACATAATTAATTCAGGATCTCGAGAAAACAACACAACTAATTCGAGATCTCGAGAAAACAAAACTGTTATTTCAAGATCTCGAGAAAACAAAACAATTATTTCATGATCTCGAGTAAACAGCTGAGAAATGGTTCATTCAGGTGCGCCAAGAGACTTGTGATATGCTGACTTTGGGGCTATTTCTCATTCTGTATAAACTAGTGCTGTCAAGCAATTAAAATATTTAATCACGATTAATGTCGCGACTGTCATAGTTAACTCGCGATTAATCGCAATTTAATCGCACATTTTTGTCACATGAAAAACCATTGTAATTCTCTTATCAGCATAAAAATGTGAATGGGCTTGCTTTGTACCAATGTTTTTTTTTATTGCAAAGCATAACACGTCTTGACACAGCCACTGCAAAGTGAAACCTAAGCCGAGCACCGGGGCTAGCAAAAGAACCATGAGTGAAGTGATCTACTGCTTGAGTTAGTCTACAACTCTAATCAGAGAGACAGGTTACACAGTGACAGTAGGCTTGACATGCTTGATTATAATATAAAGTACACTATTATATTAACTTTAAGTTGTTCGTTGATAAATATTGCATTGAATCTGATCTTTACTGTTTCAGCTCACTTAACACATTTTGTACTTTTACACTTTCTGCCTGTTGATGCATCGCGCTGTCCAATCAGAGGCGGCCAAATTTGCATATTACAGGAAGGATTTCTGGGATAGCATTGAGTTTACAGTTCAGAGGGATCTGGCTTCTTTAGACGCTGTCTTCTTAAAACTGAATGAATACTTAAAAAGAGCCAAATGAGCCAGTCTTTTGAACGGCTCTTTTCAAAGAACGGATCACAAAGATGCGGATCCCATCAAAGAGCCATAAATCCCATCTCTACCAGCGCGCCCTGCCCGCGCTGGTTCTTTGGGGGGAAAGGAGGGCAGAGGACTCTGGCTGTGTGGGGCGTGGCATTACAGTCTAGCTGCTATCATTTTTCTAAGCAAAGTCTCTGTTCCAAGTTCCTGGCAGTTTCAAAAGCTTATGAAAAACCTACATCATGTCACAGAGCGTTAATCTCGCAATAAAAAAATTATCACCGTTAAAATTGAGTCAAGTTAACGCGTTAATAACGCGACATTTTTGACAGCACTAGTATAGACACAACTTTGGTCATTAGAATGTCTGGAATAATCGATCACCTAATAAGGCAATATTTTGATCAGGGGTTGACACAGGGACCGATTGCATTAAGTCTTTTAACAAGGGATAATTTCAAAATTTCTAAGTCTTCGTTGTCTGACCCACAGGGGGGCGCAGCTCTGCTAGAAATCTCAGCTGTTTTCTCGAGATCATGAAATAATTGTCTTGTTTTCTTGAGATCTCGAATTAGTTGTGTTGTTTTCTCGAGATCCTGAATTAATTATGTCGTTATCTCGGGATAACAAGGTGAATAAAAAAATTATATGAAGGGCTTCTCGCGGCTTCCGTAGAAATAGTGTTCTAATAAGCAAGCTCCTTTTAAAGTCAGTTGCAGTGAGAGTGAATGGACTTAATTCTGAAATTATTTTATGTGTCTCTCCCCCCCCCCTTCTAGATTCACTATCTACGCTTGACAACTGCCATTTTACGCCATGAAAAGTCGAGAAAGTACCTCCTGAGCAATGTATTATATCCTTCCTTTACCAAAATCTATAGTATAGTTTGTAAGTCAGTTGATGATGCAGGTTGAATTCTGGAGAAAATCAGAATAAAAGTAATGTGTACGGATGAAGGATTGAGTGAGACTTGCACTTTCTGAAACGAGATGTTGAAAACTAAACTAGATTTTACTGAAGATAACAAAAATGTGTCTGATAGAGGTTTGAGATGCTTTTCATGGAAGGAATGAAACACTTGGGGATGTGCTGTTCTTGGAAAGATAGGATGGTGGTGTGATGCAGGCTCGTGCGAAGCCCAGTTACTGTTGCCACCCTGAAGTTGATGATTTTGTTAGGGTTTTGCTGGGATTCGAACCTGGTTCGTTGGTGTGATAATCCAGCAAACCCCCACTAGGCCACCAGGGGGATGACTCAAATGCAGAGGCGTGAGGCGGAAGTAGAAAAAGAATCAAAAGGTTTATTTAAACTATATACACTATATACAGGGCAAAACAAAAGACAAAAAAAAACCAAAGAGTAAAATCCAAAAGAAAAGCAAAGTGCAAAAATACAAAAGCTAAGAAGATCAAAAAACACAGTACAAAGGAAACTGGAGATAAACATAACAGCACAAAGACTCCGTGACAAGAGGACTGAACTCAGGGGTATAAATAGACAAACTAATTAAGGACACAGGTGAAGATAATTAGGCAATTAACACAAACACAAAACACAGGAACAGTGGCGGCCTCTAGAGGCCAAAATAAACACGACATGAAAAGGAAATAACAGCGGCCTCTAGAGGCCAAAACAGTCCTAGTCCTAACAGGACCCCCCCCTCTAGGAGCGTCTCCTGACGTTCCCAGGGCGATCCGGATGGGCCGAATGGAAGTCCCGACATAGTTCTTTATCAAGGACATCCCGAGCAGGAACCCAGCAGCGCTCCTCAGGACCATAGCCCTCCCAGTCCACCAGATATTGCAACCCGCCGCGGACCCGGCGGGAGTCAAGCAGGCGATTCACAGTGAACACAGTCTGCCCCTGGAAGATGCGGGGGGGTGGGGGGTTCCTAGGGGCAGGGGCATACGTAGATGTCAGTACGGGCCGTAACAGGGAAACATGGAAAGTGGGGTTGATCCTCAGAGTCCGGGGCAACTGGAGCCGGTAGGAGACAGGGTTCACCCTGCGCACCACCTTGAAGGGGCCAATGTAGCGAGGAGCAAGCTTGCGGTTCTCCACCCGCAGTGGAAGGTCCTTAGTGGACAGCCAAACACGCTGCCCAGGGCGGAAAGCGTGTGCAGGTCTTCTATGGCGGTTGGCCTGAGTCTGGTTGGTTCTGGAGGTCTGTATGAGGGTCTTCCTGACCTTGCTCCAGGTCTTGCGACACCGTCTCACATATTGGTTGACCGAGGGCACCCCCGCGTCCTCCTCCTGGTCCGGGAACAGAGGTGGCTGGAACCCGAATTGGCACTGGAATGGCGACAGCTTGGTGGCCGATGACTGCAGGGTGTTGTGGGCGTACTCCGCCCATGGCAGCCAGGTGCTCCACGATGTCGGGTTATCCATAGCCAGGCCTCGCAGGGTGGTTTCCAGGTCCTGGTTGAGCCTCTCCGTCTGACCATTGGACTGTGGGTGAAACCCAGAGGAGAGGCTGGCAGTGGCTCCAATGACCTTGCAGAACCCGTGCCACACTCGGGAGGAGAACTGGGGCCCTCGGTCTGAGACGATGTCCTGTGGAAGACCAAAGACTCGGAAGACATGATTAAACAAAAGTTTCGCAGTTTCAAGAGCAGAGGGGAGTTTGCACAGTGGTATGAAGCGGCAGGCCTTGGAGAATCTGTCAACTAAGACCAAAATGACCGTGTTACCTTGTGACTCAGGGAGACCCGTGATAAAGTCGACTGCCACGTGGGACCAGGGACGCCGGGGAATGGTCAGAGGATGCAGGAGACCCTGGGGACGCTGTCGTGGGTTCTTGGTTCTGGTGCAAACCTCACAGGACAGGACAAATGACCTTACTTCCTTCTCCATGTTAGGCCACCAGAAGCGTCTTTTCAGGAAGTCCAGGGTCCTCCGAGCTCCCGGGTGGGCGGTGAGAGGGGAAGAGTGACCCCACTGGAGAACCTTGGCCCGGGCTTGATGTGGGACGTACAAGAGGCCTGGTGGCCCCGTCCCAGGACCGGGGTCCTGGCGTTGGGCTCGTCGGACAGCCTCCTCAATACCCCAGCGGACAGGGGCCACAATCCGGGACACAGGGATAATAGGCCCGACTTCATTCTCCCTGTTAGTGGCAGAGAACAGTCTGGACAGTGCGTCAGGCTTGGTGTTCTTGGAGCCGGGGCGGTATGAGAGGGTGAAGTCAAACCGACTGAAAAACAGGGCCCACCTAGCCTGTCGAGGGTTCAGTCTCTTGGCTTGCTGGAGGTACTCCAGGTTCTTGTGGTCAGTCCAAACCAGGAATGGATGTTGTGCTCCCTCCAGCCAGTGCCTCCACTCCTCAAGGGCCAGTTTGACCGCTAGCAGTTCTCGATCCCCCACATCGTACCGGGACTCAGCAGGACTCAGGCGGTGGGAGAAGTAAGCGCAGGGGTGCAGCTTTCCTTCCGAACGTTGAGAGAGCACCGCGCCGACACCACTGTCCGAGGCGTCCACTTCCACGATGAATGGTTGGGAGGTGTCCGGGAGAACCAGAATGGGTGCCGTGCAGAAGCGGTCCTTGAGGTCTTTGAACGCCTTTTCTGCCTGAGGAGACCAGCCATAAGATCCACCTGTCCCTTTGGTGAGGTCTGACATGGGTGCTGCCACAGAACTGAAGTTCCTGATGAACTTGCGGTAGAAGTTAGCGAATCCTAAGAACCGCTGAACCTCCTTAACGGACTTGGGAGTAGGCCAGTCCCGGACGGCCAGGGTCTTGGCAGGGTCCATTTGGAGTTGGCCTGTCCGTACAATAAATCCCAGAAAGGAGACCTCGGGAACATGAAATTCGCATTTCTGGGCCTTGGCGAACAGATTGTTCTGTAGCAGCCTCTGGAGAACCTGGCGGACATGGTGGCGGTGCTCCTGCACGGTCTTGGAAAAGATAAGGATGTCGTCGAGGTAGACAAAAACGTATAGGTTAATCATGTCCCTTAAGACGTCGTTGATTAGGGCCTGAAAAACAGCTGGTGCGTTGGTGAGTCCGAAGGGCATCACCTGGTATTCGTAGTGCCCAGACGGGGTGTTAAAGGCAGTCTTCCACTCGTCTCCCTGTCGGATACGGATGAGGTGGTATGCGTTCCGTAGGTCCAACTTGGTGAAGACGGTGGCGCCTTGGAGCAGGTCGAAAGCTGTGGACATCAGCGGAAGGGGATATCGGTTGCGCACAGTGATCTTATTCAGGCCCCTGTAATCAATACATGGTCGGAGCCCCCCATCCTTCTTGCCGACAAAGAAGAAGCCGGCTCCAGCAGGTGAAGTGGAGGGTCGAATAAACCCAGAGACCAGGGCATCTTTGAGGTATTCCTCCATGGCCTTGCGTTCTGGCTGAGAGAGTGAAAACAGTCTGCCACGAGGAGGGGTAGTCCCAGGGAGCAAGTCGATGGCACAGTCGTAGGCCCGGTGCGGAGGAAGAACGGCGGCCCTGCTCTTGCTGAATACCTCCTTGAGATCCCAGTACTCTGTGGGAACTTGAGATAACTCGGTGAGATCAGGGGGCTCGGCAGGAGACACAGGAGAGCTAGAGAGCAGACAAGAGGCATGGCATGCAGGGCCCCATTCCACAACCTGGCTTGTTACCCAGTCTATGCGAGGGTTGTGGCGAGTAAGCCAAGGAAGGCCTAGAATAACTGGGAACTCAGGTGAAGGAATCAGGTGCAGGGATATTTCTTCCTTGTGACCTTGAGACTGGAGGAAGACTGGAGAAGTAACTTGGGTGACTCTTCCATCACCTAACGCTTGGCCATCGAGGGCAGACACAGACAGTGGGACTTCAAGAGGTGCAGTCGGAATATTGATGCTTTGGGCGAAGTGAATATCCATAAAGTTCCCAGCCGCCCCTGAGTCTATCAAAGCTTGACAAGAGTGGACAGACTCACCCCAGGAGATGGAGACCGGGATGTAGATTCCTTGGCCAGGGAGTCCGGGAGAGAGGGTAGGCCCCGTCACAACCCTCCCTCGGCTGGACGGGGCGGTCCTTTTCCCAAGAGTTCGGGACATGATGCTCGGAAGTGACCAGGCTTGCCACAGTAGATGCAGCACTTGTCCCTCCTTCTGCGCTCCCTCTCAGATGCGGAGAGGCGAGTACGACCCACTTGCATGGGTTCTGGACAGTCACTGAAGGAGGTAGACGGTCTCCAGGTAGAGGTAGGGAGGCTGGGGGGGCTCAAGGCTTGGTGGCGTTCTCTCATCCTGTTGTCCAGACGAATAGCATGTGAGATGAGGGTTTCGAGGTCACTTGGGCATCCAATAGAGGCCAGACCGTCCTTGATGGGGTCAGACAGACCATGGTGGAAGGCTGACACCAGGGCAGTCTCGTTCCATCCACTTACTGCTGCGAGTGTTCGGAACGAGATGGCGTAATCTGCGACGCTTCCTCCTTGCCGGATGGACATGAGCTTTCGGGCTGCGTCGGTACTGATGTCTGCCTGATCGAAGACCCGAAGCATCTCTTCAGAAAACAGCTGGAAATCAAAGCACTCAGGTCCCTGTCTTTGCCAGATAGCAGTAGCCCAGGCTCGCGCCTTACCAGCTAATAAGGTGATCACAAAGGCAATCTTGCGGCGATCCGTAGTGTAGGTGGTAGGCTGAAGCTCAAAGGTGAGTTGACACTGGGTAAGGAACTCTCGGCACTCACTGTGCTTGCCGTCATACCTCTGTGGTGCAGGAAGGCTGGGTTCGCGAGGTGAAGAAGGCAGCATTGCAGGAGGCACTGGAGCAGGAGTGGGAGCTGGATCAGGAGCAGGAACTGGATCAGGAGCAGGAGATGCAGGCAGAGATGTCAGCTGTGCCAGGGTTTTCCCAATTTGCTGAAGCAGTTCCTCGTGGCGAGCGAGGGCCTCACGTTGGCTGGTGAGCGTACGTCCATGAGCGTCCATGGTCGCTCCGAAGCGTGTCAAAGCTGCCATAATTCCCTGAAGGTTGGCCGGGTAGACAGTTGAAGCAGCCTCTGCTGAGTCGGTCATGACGGAGTCTTTCTGTTAGGGTTTTGCTGGGATTCGAACCTGGTTCGTTGGTGTGATAATCCAGCAAACCCCCACTAGGCCACCAGGGGGATGACTCAAATGCAGAGGCGTGAGGCGGAAGTAGAAAAAGAATCAAAAGGTTTATTTAAACTATATACACTATATACAGGGCAAAACAAAAGACAAAAAAAAACCAAAGAGTAAAATCCAAAAGAAAAGCAAAGTGCAAAAATACAAAAGCTAAGAAGATCAAAAAACACAGTACAAAGGAAACTGGAGATAAACATAACAGCACAAAGACTCCGTGACAAGAGGACTGAACTCAGGGGTATAAATAGACAAACTAATTAAGGACACAGGTGAAGATAATTAGGCAATTAACACAAACACAAAACACAGGAACAGTGGCGGCCTCTAGAGGCCAAAATAAACACGACATGAAAAGGAAATAACAGCGGCCTCTAGAGGCCAAAACAGTCCTAGTCCTAACAGATTTAAATAATACTGCCTGGCTTTGAGTGGTATATCAGATATAGTCCATTCAGCTAGCATGATATTGAATGAGTCGAAGACGAGTAGCTGAATGGAATATATCTGATAGACCACTAAAAAAGCCAGCCAATATTATTATTATTATACATACACATTCGTTGGAACAATTATAGATTTTACAAAAAGTTAAGAACAGGGGGGTAACTTACCAATATTGAATGCTGATTGTGATCAAATGTAATTCAATGTTCTGTCAGTCCAAAGTCAAAGTTCTAACAATAAAAATGGTACACGTCCAAAAAGCCTGAACAACAACCCAACTTGTATACAAGCTATATCCAGGTAGACAGTTGAAGTTCAAAGTTACTTTTGGTCATCGTTAATTGTTCCATTGCAGTTGTTCAAAACAAAAGGGCTTTGCTGAGTGAAGTCCACGAGTGACGTCCTCTTGTAAAAGTCTCCGTTGCTTTTTTCCTCACCTCCAAGTAGAACTTTGACGGTATTTCCGCTATTTTTCTCTTTTCCAGTTTTTCAATGTCCGTTGGTTTGTTTTTCTCTTGTAAATGTGGGTGAAGAATATCCGGTGACGTTTTGGTAGCCTTTCGGGTGTTTAGTGCGTCTTTCTCTTTCAATCTTCCACTTTTAATGAAGCAAACCTCGCAGCCATGCTTGCGTACAAACTGTCACAATCACTCACTAGCGTGGAAGTTTTACATCTCCGACGTGTCTCTTTTCCAGTTTTTCGATGTCCGTTGATATGTTTTTTTTTTTTTTTCCCCTCTAGTGAATATGCGTGAAGAATATATAATAAAGTTTTGTTAGCCTTTCGGATGTTCAGCGCGTCTTTTAGTTTCAGTTTTGAGTTTATTTAATTAGTGCTTCATCCTAGCACTGGATTAGCCTCGTCTTCTCTCTCTCCCAGCCGACAAAGAAATGATTGTACTGTACGCATGCGCGTCAGAAAGTTTTCTCATTGGATCTTCGCATGAGTTTGGACGTGTGAAATCATGTTGTCTTGACAATGTGCAATATTATAACAATATTGCACGCTCATTCTCCATTAGGGAGAGCGATGTAATACACGGAGGACAAGCGATATGATGATAATATTGCATGCCATCAATAAACCCACTAGAAGGGAATAGAATACATGTTTTTATTCCATGGAAAAAGTGGCCCGTATGTACAATAATTTCCAATAACCGAGCATCCTGAAGTGTTTGTATTCCTCTTATACCACAGCAGTTTGCCAGCAATTACATTTCAGAATATTGTATTGTACTTTGTCCAGTTATAGTTACACATATGACCAAAGTATAATCTGTGAATTAATTGCCACGACAGAAACTATCATGTAGTAGAATGAGCACATTCATGTATACATGCTGCAAATGAATCAACACCTTGTGCCCAATCAAAATGGAGTATTTAACCAAGCTGTGTTGTAGTACGAGGTAATTCCCAGTTCAGAGTACACTGTTGTAGATAACGAACCGTAAATATAACCTACAAGTCGATTTATTATCGAAGGTAGTAGATATTTTAATCAAAGAACATCATGAGCAGGAAGTGCTTCCGCAGCTCTTCCTGTTTCCTTTTCCATAATCGGTGAAAGCTCCTTGACATGGTTACATTCGACGTGCTGCGCTCCGTGGTGTTCTTCTACATCAAGACTCCTCTGAGGGTGAAGGAGGCCGGCTTGGAGGAGCTCATCCCCACCACATGGTGGCCAACACACTTCGACAAAGAGGTGAGGACTCTCCGATAGAGCTGTTCGCCTTTTGTTTGTTTGGGAATTCGAGTTGGTCATGGGATTTTGTTTATTTAAGAGAAGCGCTTTTATTGGAAGTTATGTGCAGTGAGGGAGAGTTACGAGCCAAGCACAGAGCTGACAAGATAAAGGTTTAGAGCCTGGTTTAAGGGGAAAGTTCTGGAAATGAACTCTCGCAGGCTTCTAGTGAACAGCTTAAAAGAACGGTTTTGTGAAAAAATGTATATAATTTATTTTTTTCAATTATAGCAAATGTAGTCAATTATTAAATACAACTTTGCTTCTTAACGCCTTGGTCACACGACAGCTCATGATGGGTTTAATTTGCGAATACCTTCTTCGAGCCTCTTGAGATGTATTTGTCTCGAACCCATGTCCCTGATGCTCGCGGCAGCCTCGTCAACATAGCCTTAAAAGCGCATTTACGTTCGGGGATCCTTCAGAGCGTGTTGTGCATGCACTTGGAACCCAGTCGTTATGGGAAACACACGTGATGCTGATTTGAGCGCAATCAGCACGCGCATATAAGGACACTGTTTTCATAGAGACTTTGCAAGTATGCTGTCAGGTATGCTGCGGTAGATGGATCTAAGTGCAGGTAGAGTGTTTACTAGCAGGTGTGGTATTTACAAAACCAAAAGCAGAGTCATAAACGTGGTGAGAAGCAAACGTGACCATGATAATGATGATACTTCGCAAAGTCTCGGTGTCCTTATATGTGTGTGCGGATTGCGCTCAAACCAGCATCAGATGTTTCCCATAATGACTGGGTCCTGGGAGTGAGCGTGGCTGCTCGGGCACGCGAAGGCGTGACAGTCAAGTGTTTGCCTGCTGTGTGACCACAACTTTTAGCTCATGTGTACATTGCCATGCATCACCACCAAAGCGCCTCATTTTCACTGATAACTCATTGCAAAGCATCGCGAGCTGTAGTGTGACTGTAGCTTGAAGGCACTTCTCATCTCATTATCTGTAGCTGCTTTATCCTGTTCTACAGGGTCGCAGGCAAGCTGGAGCCTATCCCAGCTGACTACGGGCGAAAGGCGGGGTACACCCTGGACAAGTCGCCAGGTCATCACAGGGCTGACACATAGACACAGACAACCATTCACATTCACACCTACGGTCAATTTAGAGTCACCAGTTAACCTAACCTGCATGTCTTTGGACTGTGGGGGAAACCGGAGCACCCGGAGGAAACCCACGCGGACAACATGCAAACTCCGCACAGAAAGGCCCTCGTCAGCCACGGGGCTTGAACCCGGATCTTCTTGCTGTGAGGCGACAGCGCTAACCACTACACCACCGTGCCGCCCTGAAGGCACTTTCACATTGTTATTCATTCATTCTTTGGGACCAAGGATCTTACCAGTCCTAGCTAGTATTGGTTAACTAATTACCCGAGCTTCCTGTCTACCTCGGGTTCTCAACCTTTTCTGCTTTGAGGCCCACCTATTCATACTTGTACCGAGTCAGGGCCCATTTAAAAAAAAAAAAATCCCCAATTATTTTGGCTCATCTATTCTATTAGAATCTAATAATCTAATGTAAAGTGTATTAATGGAATGCAACATCACTCCCTGTTCCAGACGGGAGCCCAAGAATTGAATAAATGCAATAAAAACAAACTGTTTTTAATTGTAGGTATTGTATTTAAAACTGTATGGATGTACCAGAAGCCAACATAAAACCATGCATGCGGGGCATTCTCACTCAAAAGGGATTAATGATCCAAAAGTGGAGTCTGGTCCATTAACACAAGAACTTATTGCCATGTTTGTGTACAGCAAACAAGCAAGTTATTAAAACCAAGACGTACACTCAAAAGAAGTGGATATAAAAACCACTGAATGATATTAGATCCTTACACGCTAACAAAGAAGGATTTTTCCTATGAGTTGGAAAATTATCCATCTGTTGAATTTCCCAACATCTCAAACTACCTGGTGCTGCAGACATCATTCTACACAGACAAACAGATGGAAACCTGGAAGAGCATGGAGGTGTACAACTTTTTATATGTGCCTGGGTTAAAGATCTGGGGATCAGGACACTACAAGATAGATGGCGGTAGACGGATCGAAGCCTTTTTAAAAACAGTGTCTGTCTCTGCTGATTGCGTTCAAATCAGTACCAGGTGTTTCCCATAACAATCGGGTCCCAAGAGTGCGCACAATGCGCTCCGTGAGCAAGCACGGCCGCTCGAGCTGCGCCAGACTCAAGCGCGCAAAGGCGCGGCAGTCAAGTGTTCACCTGCTGTTTGACCACAACTTTTAGCTCATGTGTATATCACCATCGAAATGCCTCATTTTCGTTGATTACCCATCGCAAAGCATCGCGAGCTGTAGTGTGACCGTAGCTTAACGAGGCGGATGCGACGTCCGGTGCATCCCAGCAATTGTACCCTACTACGAGTAAAAATGAACTTCAACTTGGAAAAAATTCGCGACCCACTAGATGGCGCTTCGTGGTTGAGAAACACTGATCTAAATTATTATTATTATTATTATTAGTAGTAGTAGTAGTAATAAAGATGAAATAAAGTTTGTTTGACTGAAAGCAATCACATTTTAAAGTCTGAGATCACATCCTGCTAAACGGCCAAAAAATTCGTCTTGCAACATTGTCCGTGAAATATTTTTGATTCATTAACGAACTAATTACTGAAACAAGACAAGTTTTGTTTTTTTGTTTTTTTAATTTTTTAACCTGCATTTCGTCCTTCATGGTTACTTGTCTTGCTCGCTCTTTGCTCAGCTTATGACCTGATTGATTGATCGTTGATGTCACGCCGCTCTTTTCTGAAAAGCTCTTCCCTTAAAAAACCCACCAATAATAATAATGATGATGATAAGGCCATCCTTAAAAAAAATCCGTTTCCTGTCCACCGGGTGAGCAAAAAAATTTTCTGTTGGGAGGGAGTGATTTTTTTTTTTTTTACTATATGGATGGATAAGAAATCGCAATGCTGTGTTTGCTTTTTCTTTCAGTACTTTTTTATTACAAAAGCAGACACATTTAATAAAATATGACAGTTTAATCAACTGAAACTTGTACAAAAACTTTAAGTTAGCATTTTAAATGCTGACTGCAACATTTGCAAAACTTTTACAAAGGTACTTAAAATGTCCGACACACGGACTTTTTGTAGTTCTAAATCGAGCGTTAGGCCTAGTTCGGATGAAATTACACTATTAAAATGATCACTGAATGACTTGTTTTTCTGAATCTTTACTATTTTGTCGTTCGCTAGAATACCATTTTGCGATTTCACACTTAAGCAAATGTTTGAAAACTCCGGATCTCCTTCCTTCATGGTGGCTGCCAATTTTTTGTGCCGCACGGCGCATGCGCAGAGCTGATTCGATTCTATATTCTGCGCGGAATGCAGGGCTTTCCACAAGCACCGGACATACAGCCGACTACACAATTAAGTCCAGCCGGCTACTTTAATGACTTATTTTTGTAGCCCACAGGCTCTAAATATTAATTTTTGATTTTAATAAAATTAAAATGTTTATCTAACGGACTGACAATAATGTCAAACTGAACCGCACTCATTTAAGTTGTGATTCGCGCTGTTTGTACCGATAATAACCACAAATTCCCCGCCGACTTCGTTGATCAAGGGAGAGTAACTCATCCGCGGCCCCGACATGCGGTGTGTGCGCGCGCATTCGGTGGAGGCAGTAGTGTGTCGGAGGGAACAGAAGCAGAGATGACACTTATTTTGTCTCCGGTAAACCAGTTTTCTCTCGTTCAATTACGTGCTGGCATCAAAAGACACCGTTGGTTGTAAATGAAACCAAACTGAGTGGTTGGAGTGTATTTTCATACACAAATGGAGAAATGTTCGCTGAGTGTGTAATTGTGTAGCCACCACTGCAGACCGTTGTCGTTGTTAATTCATAGCATGCTCAGTTGCGTGAATGTGTCATGCACCGAAAATAAGAGATTTACAAGCCAGGAACGCCTCATGATACAATACGCAAGAAAAGAAAGAAGATTTACTGCCATTTTATTTTGTATTTGAGTAAAGTGAATAAATAAATGGCCTGTGGAAAATACATTTAATCCTGGGAACTGCGTGCACAGGAGTTTATTTTGTGTTTACCCCCCCCCGGCTGGCTACTTATTTGTCATGGCTGGCTAGTATGAGCCTTAGTGGAAAGCTCTGGGAATGCGGAAATGTCAAGTTCGATTTTAGATTGATGAACCCGAAAAAAATGTAGAAAAACCTGGGGGTGTTGTGGCTCAGGTGGATAAGGCGCCACACCATAAATCCAGGGACCCGGGTTCGATTCCGACCCGAGGTCATTTCCCGATCCCTCCCCGTCTCTCTCTCCTGCTCATTTCCTGTCTCTAACACTGTCCTATCCAATAAAGGTGAAAAAAGCCCAAAAAATGTCGAAAAACCGGCGTTAATAAAAAAAATTTCAACCGCACAAACGGCACTCACCCGGCCGGTGGACCGAAAGCAGAACATTTTTTAATAATGGCCTAATGATAATAAACCCCGGATGGTAACAATGATATCGATGTCCACACTCGTCTTTCCTTGTGACCACTTCCTATACGTTTCCATCGAAAGTGTGAGTCTGGTGTGGGGGGAAAAAAACAAAAAACACGTAATGTGAAAGCAACCATAGGTTTGCAGTCTAGGTAACGAGGATGCAGGGAGATAAAACCTGACCATGTACAGTACCAGTCAAAAGTTTAGACACCCCTACTCGACTCCTTCATAGGTTTTTCTGTATTTTGACTATTTTCTACATTGTAGCCCAACATTGAAGACATCAAAACTATCAAATAACGTATGGAATCATATGGCAAAGGGGGAAAAAAAAGGGTTAAAATGTGTTTCATATTTTAGATTCCTCAAAGTAGCCAGCGTTTACCTTGACGTTTTGTACACTATTGGAATTATCTTAACCAGCTTCATGAGGTAGTCACCTGGGACGCTTTTCAGTTAACAGGTGCCTCGTCAAAAGTTAATTCGTGAAAGTTCATTTCTCATCTCATCTCATTATCTCTAGCCGCTTTATCCTTCTACAGGGTCGCAGGCAAGCTGGAGCCTATCCCAGCTGACTACGGGCGAAAGGCGGGGTACACCCTGGACAAGTCGCCAGGTCATCACAGGGCTGACACATAGACACAGACAACCATTCACACTCACATTCACACCTACGGTCAATTTAGAGTCACCAGTTAACCTAACCTGCATGTCTTTGGACTGTGGGGGAAACCGGAGCACCCGGAGGAAACCCACGCGGACACGGGGAGAACATGCAAACTCCACACAGAAAGGCCCTCGCCGGCCACGGGGCTCGAACCCGGACCTTCTTGCTGCGAGGCGACAGCGCTAACCACTACACCACCGTGCCGCCCAAAGTTCATTTTTTTCCTTCTTAATGCATATAAGATCAAATAGTAAATAATAAAAATACAGTAAATAGCTGTATTCCACACCACAACTGTAGTAATCCATATTATATCAAGAACCGCTCAACTAAGTAAAAAGAAACGACGTCCATCATTACTTTAAGACATGAAGTGACTTTTAGTTAATAAAAATATTGGAGTAGAAGGTGCGTCCAAACTTTTGACTGGTATTGTACCTGAACGCTGGAGTACTATGGGAGCGGCCATCTTGAACGATCCGATTTGGTGTCCTTCTGTGCAAGACGCACAACCCGAAAAACGTTTGGTTGGAAGTTTGTGAATGTCAGTACAGTCCTGTTTTTGGAATTTGTGTCACGAAAAACAAAGTGTGCAAATCCACAGCCTCGGGTTTTCACCTCAGTGATGTTTATGAAGCTTTGGGTGGTTCTAAGATGGGCGTATATTAGCTTTTTCATAGCTTCAGTGTGAAACTGGAAGAAGAAACAAATCTCAGCCTGCAGTCGTGTTTTTTGGGGTAAGTGGGATGTGTGTGAATGAGTTTTTTTTTTTTTCCACATTTCAAACCATTAGGCAGCACTCAGAAAAGGGAAAGACCTTCAGGAGTTCCGTTGAAAGCTGGTTCATGTTGTCCTCAAATCTTACATCCTTTTCTAAAAGCCTGCTGGAAAACAAGCTTTCTCATCATTAGACCTGGAGAATTGTTGATGTCTGTATGCCTGGTAGAAACCGCTCACTGTAAGTTGATGAGATGTTGGTGTTCTGTAATATTCGGTCTGTATGCAGGGTAAAGACGAGAAGGACCCGAGACACGAGAGCTCAGAGGAGAGACTCAGGCGGCGAGCGTACGAACGAGGCTGTCAGAGACTCAAAAAGAGGATCGAGGGTATTGAACACATTTACACCAAACATAAAACATCACATTTTTGCTTACGTTTTATTCATTCTATGCCCTTTTACATGATTTTATCTCATCTCATTATCTCTAGCCGCTTTATCCTGTTCTACAGGGTCGCAGGCAAGCTGGAGCCTATCCCAGCTGACTATGGGCGAAAGGCGGGGTACACCCTGGACAAGTCGCCAGGTCATCACAGGGCTGACACATAGACACAGACAACCATTCACACTCACATTCACACCTACGGTCAATTTAGAGTCACCAGTTAACCTAACCTGCATGTCTTTGGACTGTGGGGGAAACCGGAGCACCCGGAGGAAACCCACGCGGACACGGGGAGAACATGCAAACTCCACACAGAAAGGCCCTCGCCGGCCACGGGGCTCGAACCCAGACCTTCTTGCTGTGAGGCGACAGCGCTAACCACGACACCACCGTGCCGCCCTATGATTTTATTATTATTTTCCCCCACTTTGGGATTTTGCACATATTGTAAATGTATATATTATATAGACACTAGTGTTTTACTCAGAAATACGCCACTTGTATTTTTCATACATGCCGGATATGGAGAACAAAAACCGTGACATAAATCTCTATATGTCACTCATGAGGAAATCTAAACTGTTTGTTTGTTTGTTTTTGTTTGTTTGTTTGTTTTGGTAAATTTGAATACTTTTTGTTGGTGTCTATATAATTTAAAAAAAAAATTCACATGCTGCCTTGAAGATATGAAGTTTATCTTCTCGTGTTGAAAAACTCGTATTTTTCATACGAAATACATCATGGATCTGAGTGACATATTTAAACATTTTTTTCGCGGTCCACTTTCCATAAAATCCTGCGCTCTGACTGGCTGGCAAGCGGCTCCGTATCCTACGGTACGGACCCCAATTACGGACCCTGGTTATGGACCTCTGGCGACTCGCTCGTTCACAACAAGAACAAACATAGTAGCGTTTTTTTTTTTGTCAACATTTATCTTTTTTTTTTAATAAGATTTATATGATTATCAAAAATCTTATAAATGTTTGCCAGCATTTCTCAGGAGAATAGCATTAATTTTACAGCATGGATAGAGATAACGACAGTGTTCACAATGAAAGCAAGTTTTACTACCCTGAGGAAGAAGAAATAAAAGAAAACATTTCAGGAGAAAGCTAAAAACCTGTAACTTGCTAACACCGAGCAAAAACATGGCTGAATCCTGAATGACTCAGTTTTGTATAAATAGGGGACTACATAGGCGGCAAAATGTAGTTTTTTCCCTGCCATGGAAGTGCACTTGTATACCGAGGAGGAAGCAATTTGCATTACAGCCGTGAATGAGGATTCAAAATGGCGGCTCGGCTCGGTTTTCCCTTTCAGGCGCTCTCGTTTTCTGTTAGAATTTGGTAAAGAAAAAAATAAATATATTATTTGCCAGCTTAAGGTCGGTCCGTATGGTGAAATACCGTGACCTCGGCCTTGAATACTGACCTCGGCCCAGAGGGCCTCGCTCAGTACTTTCAAGACCTCGGAATATCAGATATTCATAGCATGATACTGAACGAGACGAAGACGAGTAGCTGAATGGAATATATCTGATATACTGTGAAAAAAGCCATTATTATTGTTATTCATACACATTTTTCTTGGGTGTTCGACGCGTCTTTCTCTTTCAAAATTCTCTCAAACTCTTTTGTATTTAACAAAGCAAACCTGGCGGCCATGTTTGTTTACAAATTGTCACAGTCGCTTGCTAGCACAGAAGTTTTATGTCTCCAATGTGTGACATCACGTTGTCTTGACAACTATGCAATATCGTAAACCATATTCAACTCCCATTCTCCACTGGGTAGAGCGATGTAATACACGTAGGATAAGCGATATGCTAACAATATTGCATGTTAGTAAATTGAACGAATGAAACCTGCTAGAAGGGAATAGAACACATGTTTTTATGTTTTAAAAAGTGTCCTGTATGTATAATAATTCCTGATATTTCACGTTGATGATGTCACTCCCAGTGTTTTCCTGTTGACTGGACGCAAGTTGTCAGAATGGCGAACCGGTTCAAAATAAAAATTCTTGTGATGAACTTGCGTTTTTTTTTTTTTTTTGGCTGGATGTGTCTATAAAATATAAAAGAACATTACACGGTGGCGTGAAGATGTGAAGTTTACCTTCGAATGGTGAAAATATTTTCACTCGTTCAGATAAACTTCATATCTTTGTGCAACTGGGTAATACCTTTTTTTATTATTATTAAATCGCTATTCTTATATCTTACTGGTGTCACCCTTTGTCTCTGTGTGTGTGTGTGTGTGTGTGTGTGTGTGTGTGTGTGTGTGTGTACACAGTGGTGGAGGAGCTGCAGGTTCAGATCCTGAGGCTGATGCTAAATAACAAGGACAAAGGGACGGTACGTGAAGCGAGCGTCCTGGTTTATGGCTTTCACCGATGTCAGCAGTCACAGCTGCAATTTTTACAAGGCATCATCTGCGACCTTGTTTAATCACCCCAGACCTCCTTTAATTACCTCTGTCCTTGTTTAATCATATCACCCTTTGCTTGCTGACGTTATGAAACCAGAATGTTTGAAACACATTGACACATGACACATTCACATCCCCAGTTTTTTTTTTTTTTGCCTTATTTATTGATGTTCACGTCTCCACCACAGGGAGAAGCCTCTCGATACATTTTCCTCAACAAATTCCGCAAGTTCCTGCAGGAGAATGCAAGCAACCGCGGGGTAAGAAAATCGTTGAAAATCCCTGGCACAATAACGACAGCACGATTTTCACTTGATGTCATGTCGGATATCATATTGGGGAAACTGCTAGAACAGTTTAAAATGGATTCATTCATCAGAACAATGTAGAATTTTTTTTTTTTTTTCCAAAAAATCTAAACCTGCTTAGTCTAACACTGACACTGTAATTATTTCAGACTTTCATATTTACAAAATGGATTAAATTACAATTACTGCTACCAGCATTTAACAATCTCAAAAAATCCTTTATGACATTTTCATATACAGTGGTGCTTGAAAGTTTGTGAACCCTTTAGAATTTTCTATATTTCTGCATAAATATGGCCTAAAACATCATCAGATTTTCACACAAGTCCTAAAAGTAGATAAAGAGAACCCAGTTAAACAAATGAGACAAAAATATTATACTTGGTCATTTATTTATTGAGGAAAATGATCCAATATTACATATCTGTGAGTGGCAAAAGTATGTGAACCTTTGCTTTCAGTATCTGGTGTGACCCCCTTGTGCAGCAATAACTGCAACTAAACATTTCTGGTAACTGTTGATCAGTCCTGCACACCAGCTTGGAGGAATTTTAGCCCATTCCTCCGTACAGAACAGCTTCAACTCTGGGATGTTGGTGGGTTTCCTCGCATGAACTGCTCGCTTCAGGTCCTTCCATAACATTTGGATTGGATTAAGGTCAGGACTTTGACTTGGCCATTCCAAAACATTAACTTTATTCTTCTTTAACCATTCTTTGGTAGAACGACTTGTGTGCTTAGGGTCGTTGTCTTGCTGCATGACCCACCTTCTCTTGAGATTCAGTTCATGGACAGATGTCCTGACATTTTCCTTTATAATTCGCTGGTATAATTCAGAACTCATTGTTCCATCAATGATGGCAAGCCGTCCTGGTCCAGATGCAGCAAAACAGGCCCAAACCATGATACTACCACCACCATGTTTCACAGATGGGATAAGGTTCTTATGCTGGAATACAGTGTTTTCCTTTCTCCAAACATAACGCTTCTCATTTAAACCAAAAAGTTCTATTTTGGTCTCATCCGTCCACAAAGCATTTTTCCAATAGCCTTCTGGCTTGTCCACATGATCTTTAGCAAACTGCAGATGAGCAGCAATGTTCTTTTTGGAGAGCAGTGGCTTTCTCCTTGCAACCCTGCCATGCACACCATTGTTGTTCAGTGTTCTTCTGATGGTTGACTCATGAACATTAACATTAGCCAATGTGAGAGAGGCCTTCAGTTGCTTAGAAGTTACTCTGGGGTTCTTTGTGACCTCGCCGACTATTACACGCCTTGCTCTTGGAGTGATCTTTGTTGGTCGACCACTCCTGGGGAGGGTAACAATGGTCTTGAATTTCCTCCATTTGTACACAATCTGTCTGACTGTGGATTGGTGGAGTCCAAACTCTTTAGAGATGGTTTTGTAACCTTTTCCAGCCTGATGAGCATCAACAACGCTTTTTCTGAGGTCCTCAGAAATCTCTTTTGTGCCATGATACACTTCCACAAACGTGTTGTGAAGCTCAGACTTTGATAGATCCCTGTTCTTTAAATAAAACAGGGTGCCCACTCACACCTGATTGTCATCCCATTGATTGAAAACACCTGACTCTAATTTCACCTTCAAATTAACTGCTTGAGGTCTTTGTACCTCAATGGGACCTTCCTGGTTAAATAAAGGTAAAAAAAAAATTAACTGCTAATCCTAGAGGTTCACATACTTTCGCCACTCACGGATATGTAATATTGGATAATTTTCCTCAGTAAATAAATGACCAAGTATAATATTTTTGTCTCATTTGTTTAACTGGGTTCTCTTTATCTACTTTTAGGACTTGTGTGAAAATCTGATGATGTTTTAGGTCATATTTATGGAGAAATCTAGAACATTCTAAAGGGTTCACAAACTTTCAAGCACCACTGTAAATTGCAACGTTAAATCCTATAACACTTTTATATATAGATTTAAGTCATGTTTGATCTGAACAACTTGGGGGGGAACCCTGTATTTCCATATCCTCCATTCTGATTGGTTCCAGCTTCAGACAAATCACAGATTTATAATAATGCACTCCTTCTAATACATTATCGTTTCTATAGAAACGACTTACACACAGTTGTAAGGCGGATGCTCCACATAAACACACTAAAAGTACGTGTGATTGTTACTTATGCAAGCGTACTTCTTACATTTTTAAAAATAAAATGATTTTTTTTTCCTCTTGCTATAATATTATGGGATTTTTGTATATGTTTGTATATGACCTGTAATCCCAGTGAAGTCTGTTTCAGTTCCAGGTTGTAACACTACAAAATATGGGAAAGTTCAAGGGAGAGGGAGTGAATACTTATGTAAGGCACTGTATTTAGACTTTTAGAAACGTCATATTTTTATCCATGGCTTATAAACATTTGAACACTTGATCCTTGAATATTTGACCTCGAAGATAATCTGACCGTTTGTTTTCTATGAATGTTCGAGATCAAAACAAAAGCTGGAAACAGTTTTGACTTTTTGATGTCTGAAAAGCTCTCACTGCTGATTCAATATGTTGTTTTTTTTCATTTCTTTTTTTAAAAATCCCCCACTGGCCGAAAGGCCCAATGAGGGATTACGTCCATCCGTCCATCCATCTGGGGAAGGGCGCTCACCTTCTGAAATCAACTCCTCTCACAAATTTTGGAGGAATTTCACGAAACTTGGCAGGATTCTTTGTTGTATGTCGGTAGTACGCATATTGTAATTTCATTAAATTCGCTCACGTTTTACCAGAGTTACAGCCCTTGATTAACAAAACTATACTTTGACAATTTCATGAAGGTGTTCTTGCCTTCTGACATCAACTCCTCTCACAATTTGTGGAGAAATTTCACCAAACTTGGCAAAAAGCTTTGTTATATGACCGTTATGCTTGTATTGAAATTTCATTTAATTTGGGCAAATTTTACCAGAGTTATGCCCTTGACTATTAACAAACTTTGGCAATTTCATCAAGGTGTGCTTGCTTTCTGAAATCAACTTCCTTCACAATTTTTATCCCCAGCTGGCCGAAAGGCCCGAAGGGGCATTACGTCATGGCAATGTCCGTCCATCCATCCGTCCCGGGAATGATACTTACATTTTGAAATCAACTCCTCTCTCACAAGTTTTGGAAAAATTTCACGAAACTTGACAGGATTCTTTGTTGTATGTCAGTAGTACGCATACTGTAATTTCATTAAATTCACTCACATTTTACCAGAGTTGCAGCCCTTGATTAGCAACCTTATACTTTCACAATTTCATGAAGGTGTTCTTGCCTTCTGCCATCAACTCCTCTCACAATTTTTGGACAAATTTCTCAAAGCTCGGCAAAAGGCCTTGTTATATGACGGTAATACGCAGATTGCGATTTAATTTCGTTTGTGAAAATTTTCCCAGAGTTTTGACCCTTGATTGAATAACTTGTACTTTGACAATTTCATGAGGGTGTACGTTCTTCTGAAATCAACTCCTCTGACAATTTGTGGAGAAATTTCACGAAACTTGGCAAAAAGCTTTGTTATATGACAGTTATACTCGTATTGAAATTTCATTTAATTTGGGCAAATTTTACCAGAGTTGTGCCCTTGATTATTAACAAACTTTCTGGCAATTTCATCAAGGTGTGCTTGCTTTCTGAAATCAACTTCCTTCACAATTTTTATCCCCCGCTGGCCGAAAGGCCCGAAGGGGCATTATGTCATGGCAATGTCCATCTGTCCATCCGTCCCAGGAATGATACTTACATTTTTTTTTTTTTAAACTTCTGTTTATTGATTTTTCATATTAACACACACACACGTACATACACACACAACAGCAACACCAACAAACAAGCATTGTTGTCAACAATGAGCCGCTTTACATCAAAATCATTACAATACTATAGTCTCATATAGGTAGCAGAAGTTAAGAGGAATGCCTGGATTCAACATAGTCTATAAAGGGTTGCCAAGTCCTATAAAAACGATCAGTAGAACCTCTGAGAGTATATTTCAGTTTTTCCAGTTTAAGATGTTGCATAATATCATTGATCAATACTGTATGAGAGGGAGGGCGTGTCCGTTTCCAGTTCAAGAGAATTAATCTGCGTGCTAAGAGAACTATGAACCTGGCTGCCATGGACGCAGACCCTTTTAGAGGACTGTCCTCACTCAGTACCCCAAATAGAGCCAATGCCGGATCTGGTTCAAGTGTGTGACCAAAAACATCAGATAAGGTTTTAAAAATGGAGACCCAAAAATCTGATAACTCTGGACACAGCCAAAACATGTGACCCAGTGTAGCTGGAAATGCCTTGCAACGGTCACATAAGGGATCAATGTTAGGATACATTTTAGCAAGCTTGACTTTGGAGAGATGCAAGCGATGCAGCACCTTGAACTGTATGAGCCCGTGTCTGGTGCAAATGGATGCTGAGTGTACCCCCTCCTGTGCTCCCATCCACTGCTCCTCTGTCAAGTCAATGCCCAAATCTTCCTCCCAAGCAAATTTCAGAAAATCTAGAGATACATCTATCTGGCTAAACATGTGGTTGTACAAGTATGAAATCACCCCTCTAGATGAAGGATCAACTGAAAATAAAGAGTCCATCTGGGTGGGGGTGGGAGCATTAGGGAAAGAGTTTGTATTAGATCTTGTATAGTCACGAACTTGCAAAAAACGAAAGAAATGAGACTGAGGGAGTTTAAGCTTTCTATGCAGCGTCTCAAAAGATGGGAAAATAGCATCAATATAAAGGTCCTTCATTCTTGAGACCCCATTATGAGCCCATAGTTGAAAGGAATTATCTAACAAAGAGGGATGAAAGTGATGATTTGCACATAGAGGGGCTAGAAGAGATTTAGCATGCCAGCCAAAGTGTTGTCTTATTTTAGTCCAAATTTTCAATGATTCTGTCACTACAGGATTGGATTTGGCATATTCGACTGGTATTGGAAGGGAAGAGAATAACAACGCACTCAAGGAAGTAGGATGACATGAGGCCCGCTCAATCTGCAACCAGGCAGGTTGTTCTTCTGAGCCAGGGGTCTGATCCCAAAAAGAGAGAGCTCGTACGTTGCAGGCCCAGTAATAATACTGAAAATTTGGAAGGCTCATGCCCCCAGAACGTTTAGGTCTTTGCAAAAAATCTTTCCTAATTCTAGGGGTTTTCTTATTCCAAATAAAACTAGATATTTCACTGTCTAATTGTTTGAAAAAAGACTTATTAATGATGATGGGGATGGTTTGAAAAAGAAACAGGAATTTAGGAAGAATGTTCATCTTCAAGGCATTAACTCTCCCTGCTAGAGACATAGGAAGATGGGACCATCTACCAAAATCCTTAATAGTGCGATCAAATAAAGGTTTAAAGTTAAATTTGAACAGTGACTGGACAGACCTTGTTACAACTACTCCCAGATAATTGAAAGATCCATTAACCAACCTGAATGGAAACTGAGAATAAGACACAACCTGAGCAGCGTTGTTTATGGGGAACAGTATACTCTTAGATAAATTCAGCTTGTAACCAGAAATCTTGCCAAAAATTTTCAAAACAGACATAATATTGGGAATAGATGTGAGAGGGTCCTGAATATATAAGAGCAGATCATCTGCATACAATGACACTCTATGCTCTCTCCCTCCTCTGAATATTCCCTGGTAGCCATTGAGTGAACGTAAGGCAATGGCCAGAGGCTCAATGGAAAGTGCAAATAATAGGGGGGAAAGAGGACACCCTTGTCTTGTGCCACGCCGCAAGGGAAAATAATTTGACCTGAAAGCATTAGTCTGAACCGCAGCCGATGGGGAAACATAAAGAAGACTGACCCAAGAGATGAACTTTTTGCCGAATCCAAATCTGTCCAACGCAGAAAAAAGAAAATCCCATTCAATTCGGTCGAACACTTTTTCAGCGTCTAGTGAAAGGAGTACCTCTGGGCAGGAGGAAGGGCTGGGAGTGTAAATAATATTGTAGAGTCTATGAAGGTTTGAAAATAAAAGTCTATTCCTAATAAAGCCCGTTTGGTCCTGTGAGATAATTGTGGGAAGGACCCTGTCTAAACGGGTGGCCAAAGTTTTTGCTAATATCTTTGTGTCTACATTCAAAAGGCTGAGGGGCCTGTATGAACCTGGGTCAAGAGGGTCCCTATCCTGTTTTAGCAAAAGGGAAATGCAGGCCTGGTAAAAAGTGGCAGGAAGTGTATTAGCGCTGAATGATTCATTAAAGACATCTAAAAGTACAGGAGAGAGGAGATCTGAAAAAGCTTTGTAAAATTCAGAGCTATATCCATCAGGACCTGGAGCTTTAGAGGTTTGCATGCTCTTAATAGCGTTATTTAGTTCCTCAAGAGACAGAGGTTCTTCAAGTTGTGCCTTATCCTCTTTGGAAATAGTCGGGATGTTCAACTTACTGAAAAAATCATCAATTAAAGAGGGATCACCTTCAGACTCTGAAGAATATAAGTGTGTATAGAATTGTTCAAATTCTCCATTAATATCCTGCTGATCAAGAATTGTTTGCCCCGATTGCGCACGAATTTCAGTTATCATTCTAGAGGCAGCTGATTTTCTGATTTGTAAGGCCAGAAGTTTCCCAGCTTTCTCTCCATGCTCGTAAGATCTATGGCGTGTTTGCAACAGAAGCTGTGCAGTTTCATTTGTGGATAACAGGTCAAATTCTGTTTGCAAAGCTAGTCTGTGTTTGTAAAGATCAGGACTGGGCGATACAGAATATGAGTGATCTAAATCTAAGATCTCATGGGTAAGACTGGAGATACGTTCAGCACGCAGTCTATTGGTACCCGCACTGTAGGAAATTATCAGGCCACGAAGGTAGGCTTTCAAAGTTTCCCCACAGTGTGCTCTTGGACACTTCTCCTGTGTCATTGATAATCAAAAATACTTCAATGTTGGATTTTAAAAATTCTGTGAATGATTTATCTGCTAGTAACAAATTATTAAAGCGCCAAGTCCTGGGCATATGTTTGTTGGAAAAAGCCAGCTGCATTTGGTGCGGGGCGTGATCTGAAATAACAATAGCCTCGTAGTCACACCGCCTAATCGCAGGGACAAGTTTACAATCAATAAGAAAATAATCAATTCGACTATATGAATGATGAACTGGGGAGAAAAAGGAATAACTACGAGATGTCGGATACTTGAACCTCCAGGGGTCAGTAATTTTAAAGGTGTCCATAAAGGATCTAATTAGTTTGGCAGATTTTGTCAATGTTTGGGTTTTATTGGATGACCTGTCCAACTTGGGATCCAAGACGCAATTGAAGTCCCCACCTATAATCAGGCGGTGGGTGTTCAGGTCGGGGAGAGATGCAAAAAATGTAGAAAAGAAATGCTCATCATCAAAATTAGGACCGTACACACTGACTAATGTAAGGGGGGTATTATATAGGGACCCAGTCACCACTACAAATCTACCATGTGGATCAGAGGTAACAGAGGAGGAAATGAAAGGAATGTTCTTATTAATTAGAATCGCAGCCCCTCTAGACTTAAAGTGGAATGTTGAATGAAAAAGCTGACCAACCCACCCTTTTCGTAGCCTAAAATGGTCTTGGTTCCTCAAGTGGGTCTCCTGTAAGAATGCTATGTCAGTCTTAAGTTTTTTTAAATGGCCCAAGACTCTACCCCGCTTCATAGCTGTATTAAGACCTTTCGTATTCCAACTGACAAATTGCACCAGGCATTCCTCTTTAGCATCAAAAGAAGTCATAGCTACCATGTGTTTTCCCTATTATTGTACTTAATTCAGACATGAGTTTTTTTAAAAAGCGGCATTTTTGTAAGATGAGAGACATGCAAACAGCAACAAGAACAGCAAACAAACACCCCACCCCCCCACCCACTCCTGCCTTTCCCCAACTGAAAGGCCTTAGGACCAAACAACTTAAATAGGCCTACCTTAGGACGAAACATGGTACAGTCGCTGCACCACCTAAGCTAGTTCAGAGCTTGCTTAAACTCCTGTTTAACTCGACTCCCTTTTTTTTTTATAAACATAGATAATTATAATTCAATCTAACCCATTGCATTTACATTCCATGGCCTATTCAATGGTGGAGTAAAATAAAGAAAGCTGGACTAAATTAAAAATGGCACTGTGCTACTCTCAAGTGAGCCTATCAGGTGCAGACAGTGCATGAAAAAGCCCAGTCCAAATATGACAGAAGATAAAATAAAAAAATAAAATAAAATAAAAAAATCCATTAAATATGAATTCCAATAAAAGTGCTCCCCAAAATGGGCTAGGCCTATGTTGTGGCATATTAAACATACAAACCAAAGTGCAAGTGGCCTTTTGGGATTCAAGGCTGCTCTGCTACAATAGGCTAACCATAGTGCTACATGCGCTTAAATTCTCAGCTTATTTAAACATTACACTATATCTTATAGAAGTATACATGTAGGCTAGGCTATATAGAAATCATAGGCCAGGGCATTACTCCAGTCCAGTCCAGCCCAGTAAACTGAGTGCATGCATTGAGTCCACCACATGCGTTTTGTAAAAATCAACATAGAGAAAAAAAGTGACAGCAAAGTGAAACTTGGCAAAAACGTGGCACTGGCAGGCACGCTCTAGTATTGTCTTTTTCAAATGAAAATAGCTGAGGGCTTTGGACCTGCAAATGCAAGCCCTAATAGGTGGCTAGCTCATAACGAGAAAGAGAGGGGGGAAAAAAACTACCACCTATGGCGCATCAAACTATAACAATTTCGTTACTCACATGACCCTTCTACAGCTAGGTTCGGGGCGATCTTTGTCTGAAAAAACTTTTCAGCTGCTTCTGGAGTGTTGAACTTGTGCCGGACACCGTCGATGTTCACAGAGAGGACAGCAGGGAAGAATAAACTGTAGTCCATCTTCGCCTCACGCAGCTTTGCCTTCACCGGGTTGAAGGCGGCTCTGAGCTTGCTAACCTCGGCAGGGAGATCGGGAAAGATGTGAACAGGGGACTGTTGATAAAGTAGCCGACCCTTTCCTCTGGAAATGCCCAGGATCCGCTCCTTTTCGGCGAAGTAGTGTAATCGTGCTATGATGGGGCGCGGGCGCTCACCCTTCTTCGGCTTCAGAGCCAGGGATCGGTGGGCACGATCGATGACGGGGGGAGATGTGAAGTTCTCAGGGCCCAACACCTCCGACAAGAATTCTTGTAAGAAACGGGTTAGGTTAGCTCCTTCAACTCCCTCAGGGACACCAACTATCCTTAAATTTTGTCGCCGACTTCTGGACTCAAGATCAATACATTTCTCCTGTAAGCGTTTCAGCTCGCCTGAAAGAGAGCCATGCTCACTCTCAAGTCTTGCAGTCTGTTCCAGTGCGTCGTTTAGACGGTGTCCCATACTAGCCTGCTCTGTAGTTACTTCTTTATGGTAATTCTGGAGTTTTACAATTTCCTCCTGTACATCTTCACGTAACTTTTGAGTGTTGGAGATTGTCTCCGTCCGAAGCACCTCTATGTCTTTGCACAAATCCTGACGAAGGGTGACAATTTCAGCTTTAAAGTCTTTCAGGGAGGCTTGACGAGATAGCTGAAGTTCGTCTCTCAGTGTTTGTAGCGTGAGCGGCGCCTCCTCCATCTTGTTAACGTTATCCTTCGCCATGAGGTTACTCACTTTGATAAACTTTGTTTCTTCCGGTTCAATTAAACGAAGTTTGGTGATGCCATACAGTCTCAAACTTTACTAAGCAGAATTTTGCAATGGGTAGTTAAGTACCTTGCAAATAAGTTAAAATATTAATGACAAATGCTCAGGAGCCGCGGAACTCCAGTCTACTCCATACCACCTGCAACCGGAAGTCCATGTGTAGCGCGGACAATGCGTGGGTGGAGCACAGAGGACGGCAGGACAACGTTTGGAGGTAGTAACAGCGTATTTTATTCATAAACTTTTCAGTCTAAAAAGAACTCGCAGCACACAGACACACTCTCAGCCTCCACTCCCGGGTCGCGCTCCCTCTGCTCTCTCTCAGCCTCTTAAAATAGGGAGCGGTTTACTGGGAAAACACACACAAAACACAGGTTAATTACCGTCAGGTGTAGCGAATCTGCCACTCACCTTCCCCGGCTCCACCCTCCTGTCACAGACCGATGCTTGACCACGCCCCCGCTGCCACATACCCCCACCGCCCGACTCAGGCCGGGCGCCCGTCCGGCCCGCAGCCGACTCCCCCCCCCCCTTGACGGGAGAGGAAGTCCGCCACGACCATCTGCGCCCCCGGCCTGTGGACCACCTTGAAGTTGAAGGGTTGGAGTGCCAGATACCAACGGGTGATCCGCGCGTTGGCATCCTTCATGCGGTGGAGCCACTGGAGGGGCGCGTGGTCCGAACAGAGGGTGAAAGAGCGCCCCAGCAGGTAGTAACGGAGGGCGAGGACCGCCCACTTGATCGCCAGGCACTCCTTCTCAATGGTGCTGTAGCGCCCCTCACGCACTGACAGCTTGCGGCTGATGTATAGGACTGGGCGGTCCTCCCCCTCCACCTGCTGGGACAAAACGGCCCCCAGCCCTCTGTCCGACGCATCCGTCTGCAACAAAAAAGGGAGAGAGAAGAGGAGACAGAAGACGATGTCATCCGTTGTCCTGCCGCCGGTACAGCCGCCAGATGATCCTCCGCCAGTCCTACGGCCTGATCCAGCGACGCCGGGCGGTGGCACTGGACCCACTCCGCGGTTCCGGCTGGTAAGCGGGCAACGAACTGTTCCAGCGCCACCTGGTCGATGATTCCCTCGGCGTCGCAATCTTCGGCCCTCAGCCACCGCCAGCAGGCGTCCCGGAGCTGCTGGCCAAACGCGAACGGGCTGCCGGCTTCCTCCATCCGCAGCGCGCGGAAGCGCTGGCGCTGCTGCTCCGGCGTGCGCCCCACGCGCTGGAGGACGGCCCGGCGAAGGTCAGCGTAGGCCAGCCGGCGGTCGGCGGGGAGCTGTAATGCGGCCAGCTGCGCCTCTCCAGTCAGGAGGGGGAGGAGGCGCGCCGCGCGCTGCTCCATCGGCCACCCCGAGGCTTCGGCGACCTGCTCGAACAAGGTGATGAAAGCCTCGGGGTCATCCTGCGGGCCCATCTTGGTCACAGTGAGGGGAGACGGGCCCGCGGCCGGGGCGCTGGTGGACCCCGCCGACGCGAGGAGCCGCCGGAACGCCTCTCGATCTTCCTGTTGAGCCAGCACCAGGGCTTCGAAGCGGCGCTCCTGCTCCGTTCGGAGCGTGACGAGTGCCTGGTGCTGGCTCTGCTGAGCCGTGGCGAGGGCGTGGACCAAGTCCGCGAACGGGGAGGATTCCATGGAGCTGTAGCACTGGTGCTCCACCTTTTCCCGGGTTTCGGCACCACTGTAGCGCGGACAATGCGTGGGTGGAGCACAGAGGACGGCAGGACAACGTTTGGAGGTAGTAACAGCGTATTTTATTCATAAACTTTTCAGTCTAAAAAGAACTCGCAGCACACAGACACACTCTCAGCCTCCACTCCCGGGTCGCGCTCCCTCTGCTCTCTCTCAGCCTCTTAAAATAGGGAGCGGTTTACTGGGAAAACACACACAAAACACAGGTTAATTACCGTCAGGTGTAGCGAATCTGCCACTCACCTTCCCCGGCTCCACCCTCCTGTCACAGACCGATGCTTGACCACGCCCCCGCTGCCACACCATGATACTTACATTTTGAAATCAACTCCTCTCACAATTTTTGGAAAAATTTCACGAAACTTGACAGGATTCTTTTGTTTGTATGTCGGTAGTATGCATACTGTAATTTCATTAAATTCGCTCACATTTTACCAGAGTTGCAGCCCTTGATTAGCAACCTTATACTTTCACAATTTCATGAAGGTGTGCGCGCCTTCTGCCATCAACTCCTCTCACAATTTTTGGACAAATTTCTCAAAGCTCGGCAAAAGGCCTTGTTATATGACGGTAATACACAGATTGCGATTTAATTTCGTTTGTGAAAATTTTCCCAGAGTTTTGACCCTCGATTGAATAACTTGTACTTTGACAATTTCATGAGGGCGTACGTTCTTCTGAAATCAACTCCTCTGGCAATTTGTGGAGAAATTTCACCAAACTTGGCAAAAGGCTTTGTTATATGACAATTATACGCATATTGAAATTTCGTTTAATTTGGGCAAATTTTACCAGAGTTATGCCCTTGATTATTAACAAACTTTTTGGCAATTTCATCAAGGTGTGCTTGCTTTCTGAAATCAACTTCCCTCACAATTTTTATCCCCCGCTGGCCGAAAGGCCCGAAGGGGCATTATTTCATGGCAATGTCCATCCGTCCTGGGAATGATACTTACATTTTGAAATCAACTCCTCTCACAATTTTTGGACAAATTTCTTGAAGCTTGGCAAAAGGCCTTGTTATATGACGGTAATACACAGATTGCGATTTAATTTCGTTTGTGAAAATTTTCCCAGAGTTTTGACCCTCGATTGAATAACTTGTACTTTGACAATTTCATGAGGGCGTACGTTCTTCTGAAATCAACTCTTCTCACAATTTGTGGAGAAATTTCACCAAACTTGGCAAAAGGCTTTGTTATATGACAATTATACGCATATTGAAATTTCGTTTAATTTGGGCAAATTTTACCAGAGTTGTGCCCTTGATTATTAACAAACTTTCTGGCAATTTCATCAAGGTGTGCTTGCTTTCTGAAATCAACTTCCTTCACAATTTTTATCCCCCACTGGCCGAAAGGCCGGAAGGGGGATTATGTCATGGCGATGTCTGTCCGTCCTGGGAATGGTACTTGCATTCTGAAATCAACTCCTCTTACAATTTTTGGAGAAATTTCACGAAACTTGACGGGATTCTTTGTTATATATCGATATATCGATAATACGCATATTGCAATTTTGTTCAATTCAGTTGCATTTTACCAGAGTTATGGCAGAGTTGCTAGCGGGGGATATTGTGCTCTCAGATCACTCTTGTTTTTGATATGCGTATAAGGCTGAAGTGTCTCATTCATCAAAGCATCACTTTTTTTTTTTTTTTTACACCCCATCCCGCTCTCTGTAGGCCAACAGCAGCGTTGGACTTGCTGTGTGTGATTGACTCGTGTGATGAATTTTCTGGATGGTGTTATTTGCAAAGCTTGTGAAAAAGGATTTTGTTGTAGGTTCAGAAATCTCCACATTTTTGTAAACCATAATGTTTTTAATCTTGTTTAATCCTAAACCAATTATTCTCAGTGTTTTTATCTGAAAGCAAAATCGTAGCATTACTACTCCGATGATGTCATGGAAACTCTCCCAAGCAAAAATAATTCAAAGTCAAAGAGGTTGCAGAAAAGTTTCGACTTATTAAATCGATTAACAAAAGCCGAGTCACTCTCTGACTCCAAGTCACAAATCATCCATTTTTATAGTGTTCTGGCATAAAGTTTGACAAGTATAATGAATTTTGATTGGTTCGCACAGCTCAACATTCAAGACCTCATTTCCACTGATATTTCCAGGCCATACTGCACTATCTAATAAAGGGATGTGTTCTCGTCTCACTCCTACAATATTTCCAAGGCCACCCTGAGCTAACTAAAAAAAAAAAAATTCATCTAAACAAGACTTTATTCTGGTTCAAGGTTATTCTGGTTTAACATATGTTTCAAGGTTCTATAACAATATAATGCTTTAACCAATCTATTTGTAATTTCTTTTTAAGCAAAATCAACTTCATTAACTCTTTTTACTGAAAGTCAACATGACTGGCTCTGAATCAAAATACACTCATCATAAAACAAATTATTGTTAGTGTGATTACATCAAGGTACAGAGTCTTGCGAAAGTATTCGCCCCCCTTGGTGTTTGTCCTGTTTTGTCGCATTACAAGCTGGAATGAAAATGGATTTTTGGAGGGTTAGCACCATTTCATTTACACAACCTGCCTACCACTTTAAAGGTGCAAATTGTTGTTTTATTGTGGTGAACAATAATTAAGATACAAAACAGAAATCTGGAGTGTGCACAGGTATGAAACCCCTAAATAAGAGCTGGTCCAACCAATTCACTTCATAGTCATAGAATTAGTTGATTAAGATCCACCTGTGTGCAACCAAAGAGTCGCATGATCTGTCACATGATGTCTGTATAAATCAACCTGTTCTGGACGGACCCTGACTCTGCTACACGACTAAACAAGCAACATGAAAACCAAGGAGCCTCCAAACAGGTCAGAGACAAAGTTGTGCAGAAGTATAGATCAGGGTTGGGTTATAAAAAAATATCCCAAACTTTGACTATCCCACAGAGCACCATTATAGCAAAATGGAAAGAATATGGCGCCACTACAAACCTGACAGCAGAAGGCCACCCACCAAAACTCACAGACCGGGCAAGGAGGGCATTAATCAGAGATGCAACAAAGACACCAAAGATAACACTGAAGGAGCTGCAAAGATCCACAATGGAGATGGGAGTATCTGTCCGTAGGACCACTTCAAGCTGTACACTCCACAGAGCGGGGCTTTATGGAAGAGTGGCCAGAAAAAAAGCTATTACTTAAGAAAACATGTTTGGAGTTTGCCCAACAAGTCAAGTCAAGTTTATTTGTACAGTGCTTTTAACAATAAACATTGTCGCAAAGCAGCTTTACAGAATTTGAACGACTTAAAACATGAGCTAATTTTATACCTAATCTATCCCCAATGAGCAAGCCTGTGGCGACAGTGGCAAGGAAAAACTCCGTCAGACGACATGAGGAAGAAACCTTGAGAGGAACCAGACTCAAAAGGGAACCCATCCTCATTTGGGCAACAACAGACAGCATGACTATAACATTAACAATTTTAACATAAAGACAGTTTCGTTGATGTTATAACTCTTCATTGATGGAAACTTGAGTGCAAAACTGTTCATGATAACTGCAGTCCTAAAGTTAGCAAGTCAACTGTAGTCCTCAGCATGTGGCAGACTCCCCAAACACATTGGGAGAAGATTCTCTGGTCAAATGAGACTAAAACTGATCTTTTTGGCCATCATGGGAAATGCCATATGGTGGCAAACCAACACCATTCCTACAGTGAAGCATGGTGGTGGCAGCATCATGCTGTGGGGATATTTTTCAACTGCAGGGACAGGAAAGCTGCTCAGAACTGAAGGAAAGATGGATGACACTAAATACAGGGCAATTCTGGAGGTAAACCTGCTTGAGTCAGCCAGAGGTTTGAGACTGGGACGAAGGTTCACGTTCCAGCAGGACAATGACCCTAAACATACTGCTAAAGCTACACTGGAGTGGTTTAAAAGGAAATGGTTAAATGTCTTGGAATGGCCTAGTCAAAGCCCAGACCTCAATCCAGTTGAGAATCTGTGGTATAACTTGAAGATTGCTGCACA
Source organism: Neoarius graeffei (assembly GCF_027579695.1). Lineage (NCBI taxonomy): Eukaryota > Metazoa > Chordata > Actinopteri > Siluriformes > Ariidae > Neoarius > Neoarius graeffei. Next base: position 13,305,123 of record NC_083594.1, read on the forward strand.
CCAACACAGCCCATCTAACTTGAAGGAGTTGGAGCAGTTTTGCCTTGAGGAATGGGCAAAAATCCCAGTGGCTAGATATCCTAAGCTAAGGGTAGTATCTCACTGGGCTGCGACAGCCTGCGACTAGTTGGCGACACAATTATTGTGATAAAATGTGCGAATTTTCACTTGGAATCACACTGAATTGATGTTCACATATTTTATCGCAATTGTTGCGTCTCCAACTAGTCACAGGCTGTCGCAACCCAGCGAGATACACTCGCACTTCCTGTCTCACGGAAACTGACTTGAGAAGGGTTCGTGACGGCTTTGCAACACCAGTGGCTATTTTGAGAGCAGTTTTGTCGCACGAATTTTTTGAACACGTTCAAAATTTCAGCGACGAAGGAGCGACACTTTACGACTCATGCGAGGAAATTGAGAAGCCCCGCGAATGTTTCAAGACACTTTTGAAACTCTCTCGCTAATGACGTTCGCAAGCTGTCGCAGCCCAGTGAGATACTGGCTTAATAGAGACATACCCCAAGAGACTTGCAGCTCTAATTGCAGCAAAAGGTGGCTCTATAAAGTATTGACGTTGGGGAGGGGTGAATACCTATGCACACTCCAGATTTCTGGTTTTTTTTTCATCTCGATTATTGTTTGTGTCACAATAAAACAACAATGTGCACCTTTAAAGTGGTAGGCATGTTGTGTAAATCAAATGGTGCTAACCCCCTAAAAATCCATTTTAATTCCAGCTTGTGATACGACAAAACAGGACAGACACCAAGGGGGATGAATACTTTTGCACGACACTGTATGTGTGTGTGTGGTTACACATATGCATACAAAATCACCACAGTGAACAACTCCTGGAGTTATGGGTCATGGGCAGCGATGCTGTATGTATAATTGCAGTAAATTATTTTATTTTTTGTTTCTGATTAGAACCCGACAGTGTTGTGCCCTCCGGAGTACATGGTGTGCTTCATGCATCGGCTCATAACAGCAGTCCGGAGCTACTGGGACGAAGGAAAACGCAAGAGGCCAGGAACCATTAGCAGTGAAGGTGAACACACACACGCGCGCGCACGCACACATCCTGCTTCTGCTTGCGTTAAAGTCTCTGTTATGGTCTGGAATCACTTCTGCTGTTCGACCGTAATGGTCGGGTTGGAAGCTAAATTCAGTTATGCTGCTGTTTTAGTACTGTAAAACACAGGAGAGCGGAAAGCGGAGATGTCGAGAGGAAGCTTCTATTTATTCGGTCAATAATACTTAACGCCTACTGAGGCTGTATCTCCTGACCTTGCTTCCAACTTTACTGCCTTACTTCTTTACTTACTTACTTGCTGACTTACTTTGATACTCCTGTTCCACAGTGATGCTGAGGTTTCAGGAACTCCGCAAACTTTTTGTTAAGAAGTGGCTCGGGTTTCCTTAAGTTTAAAATCCGAACCATTATCCAATCAGACGTGAGAAATTCCAAATGAACACCATAACTTGACCAACCACCATGGAGAAGTTGTGTTTTATGCTTTTTCAAAATAATTAATACAATCTGAAGTCACATCTTTTAACCTAAACAGTAGGCATCTCATGATACATGGTGCGACGATGAATCATGACTTTTAAATTTATGACAATTCGAATCGACGAAATAACAACATGAATTGTGATTATGATCAGGCTACTGTGTAATCTAGTTTTTCCAAGGTGTAATTGCATTGTTTAGACAGCAGAGAGTGTAATAATGTACAGTAGCGGCCGGGAATGCACATGACTTTTCCCTAGGTGGAAGTAACACAGCTCTGCGAAAATGTACTGTACAAACAAATGGGAACGAGCTTTTGCGTGATGGATTGTACAAGAAATTGTAGCTCTCTTTTGACAGACTGCTGAAAAATAAAGAAAAGAGAAGCAAATGGAGGTAGTCCAAATGTTCATAAAAGTTTATTAAGAAAAGGCTGTTTGTTATTAATGTGTTTTTTTTTTCATTTTTAATAAAAGGAATATTTTAATTAATAGGCTATTATATTTTACTCCAAACTTTACAAATGTGAGGAAATAATTTGTTAAGAAACAAATGTACTTTTAACAAAATGAATTTTTACGTTGATTAGGAAAACAAATATAAAATGTATTTTATTGTAATAGAATTTTCTTCATTTAATATTTTTTTCAAAGATATCGTGGGATTTGCCGTCAAGTAAATTTTTTTTTTTTTATTTATTGATGTAAGACACAGCATAGTGTTTGACATCTGTTTATAGGTGCATTTAGTGTTGCGGAACGTTCTCAAAACAATTTATTTAACAGTTATTCCACGAAATCGAGTTGTTCACGAGCCGTGTTGGCTATAAGCCATGTATGACGAGATTGAGTGGAATAACTGTTTTATTCTCTCCACGTTCACTAGATTTTGAGAAATGGAGCATTTGTATTTTAATTTTTTTTTTTTTGCAAATTCGATAAATAAAAACTTTTTATACAAAACGTCTGTACTGTACAAACAAATGGGAACGAGTTTTTGCGTGATGGATTGTACAAGAAATTGTAGCTCTCTTTTGACAGACTGCTGAAAAATAAAGAAAAGAGAAGCAAATGGAGGTAGTCCAAATGTTCATAAAAGTTTATTAAGAAAAGGCTGTTTGTTATTGTGTTTTTTTTTTTTCATTTTTAATAAAAGGAATATTTTAGGTAATAGGCTATTATATTTTACTCCAAACTTTACAAATGTGAGGAAATAATTAGTTAAGAAACAAATGTACTTTTAACAAAATGAATTTTTACGTTGATTAGGAAAACAAATGTTAAAATTTATTTATTGTAATAAAATTTTCTTCATTTAATATTTTTTTCAAAGATATCGTGGGAAACTTGAATCATGAATCCAGTATCGTGGGTAGAATTGACTCATGAATCATTACATGCCTAATAAACAGACATTATAAACATATGCAGCAGAAAATAAAACACTTGGTGCTCTTACGGGAAAATAATCAACAGCAGCGTGGTGTGGTGTGATGTGACCTGACGTTAAATGACTCCAAACCATCCCGTAATTTATTATTTTCCAATAAACACGTGCATTATTATTATTATTATTATTATTATTATTATCTTACCACAGGGTTTTGCCATCAAGCACATTTTTTTTTATTTATTGATGTATGACACAGCATAGTGTTTGACATCTGTTTATAGGTGCATTTAGTGTTGCGGAACATCCTCAAAACAATTTATTTAACAGTTATTCCACGAAATCGAGTTGTTCACGAGCCGTGTTGGCTATAAGCCATGTATGACTAGATTGAGTGGAATAACTGTTTTATTCTCTCCACGTTCACTAGATTTTGAGAAATGGAGCGTTTTTATTTTATTATTTTTTTTTGCAAATTCAATAAATAAAAACTTTTTATACAAAACGTCTGACAAAACCATTTCCGCTTCTTTGAATGTAAACAAACCGGCGAAACGACAGTAGCAATTTGTGAAAAATGCTATAATAATAATTCTTGAAAAATAAAAAAAGATACATTCTTACCATCAAATGCTTTCATTCTGTATTTTGTTGCTTTTCTTAAAAAAAATTTTTTTTTTATATTTTTAAGTAGAGTGTTTATTTCGTCCTCGGTTGGTTCAGCAAGACGCGCCGCCATTTTGTTTTTCTCTACTTACGGTATATGAGCTGATAGCCTAGTAATAGAGTAGCTAATCAGAGCATGCGATTGCTCATATCCAGTGCAAATGGATAGAATAATTCCTGTTATCATTTACCTTGTAATATCTTGCCTCACCAACCAATATTTTTTCATTATTTTCAAGTTAATAAGACAAAAAAAAAAAAAATCATGTCTTGTTAGTGAGAGATCAGAAAGCCCTCCATCCTGAAGATACTGGAGACTCATTCCATAAAGGCCAAATAAACTACTACTGACTGAAAACGTTAACAATTACCCCCTTCATAAAAATGACGTAAGTTTAAGTCGCAGTGATTGAATTGTTACTAAAGGAGCAATAATATTTCAGAAAGTGCTGATCAGAGAAGAATGGCCGCACTGGTTCTGGAAGGTTCCATCAAACCTTCTGGGTCTGGTTTTGATGTGTTACTTTTCTTTTCAGCATGTTTGTAATGAGTGGTTATTTGATTTACCGTAGCCTTCCTATCCGCTTCAAGAAAGCTGGCCGTTCACTTTTGACCTCTCTCACCAGCAGTTTGTACTTGCTGGATTTTTTTTTTCTTTTTAAACACCATTTTGTGTAAACTCTAGAGACTGTTGTGTGTGTAAAAGTCTCAGGAGATCAGCTCCAAGAGCCCGTCTGGCACCAAAACTATGCTAAAATCACATTTTCTCCCCCTTTAGTCTGATACTTGATCATACATGTCAACCTTTGGTCAATCAAACCTGTATAACCAACCTCCAAAATCCGTATTTCCCTTATAAAATCCGTATAAGATGCAAATTAAAATAATTTATCTAAAATTTGAATGATAATTAACAATGATATATCCCAGTTACTTTTTATTCAATATTAATAACAATAAACCTTCAGAATGAATACAAAGCTCCAATGTTGGACAAAAACACAAAGTGTCACTCTAATGTTCTGAATTGTACTCCATGACAACTTTTTTAGCAGTCTGCACCAATACCTCACGAGGCTGCATGTCACAGCAAGTGTCCGTGTTGATCTTGCCGGAGTGTCCATTCAGAATCTTTTCAGTCGCTAGTGAAAGTCGCTCAGGTGGAAATACGCGTTTCAAACAAAATGTTACTTCCCGGTTGCCGGGATTCTCACAATGCAGTGTGCGCGTGATCAAAAGTGGAACGAAGTCTCGCTACCACAAGATAACGTGCGATTTCATAAGACTCTTTACTGGCTGGCTGTGGTGTACAGTACATTTGTAAATATTATGTGCTCTTTTATCATCGTGGGAATTGATTATAGCTCTAAATAAATATTGAAGTTTTTTTAAAGAATCCGTATAACTTTATTTGAACGCCCGTATACTATGTTTATTGAATCAAATCCGTATAAAATACGGGCATTCCGTATAGGTTGACATGTATGCTTGATGTGAACATTACCTGAAGCTCTTGCCTTCCATGTGCATGATTTTATGCCACATGATTGGCTGATTGGATATACAGTACTGTGCAGAAGTCTTTGACACATGTAAAGAAATGCTGTAGAGGTCATAAAATAGAAATCTATAACAAAGTTTGTATGGGAAAAAAAACGGGGGGCGCCTCAGACTTTTGCACAGTACTGTGGATCACATTATGATCCCGATCATCAGATTTTATTATCGGAGTAGGAAATCAAGACCAGCATCATGTAGGCGAAAAAGAGCAATAAATGTAAAAATATACTGCAGATAGAAAAACTATAATGTCTCTTCCAATTTTCGATATAAACAGCTCCTAAAGACTGGAGTCCACAATGTACTGTGTGATGTTTAATCTTCTAAGCGATAAAAGTCCATGTTTAGTCTCAAAGTTTGCCGTGCTGTTGATCAGTTTTATGCTTTCCAATGCTCGAGTAACATTTCTTCTCTTTTATCGTTGTTCATGATAGACGCCTACGTCCCCCCGCAGCTTTTCTACAACGGAAAGGTAGACTACTTTGACCTGCAGCGGCTCGGAGGACTGCTCTCGCATCTCAAGAAAACGCTAAAAGGTTTGGAGAATAAACTTGATTTTCTGACTGTTGTGCTGCAGCATCCTGGAAGTGCTTTCTTTCAGAAGAGGAAAGGGAAAAAAATACAGTAGGGAAGTTTCTCAGCTCGTCTTTATGGGTTGATGAACCACTAGGGGGCGATCAAGGTTAACTTGTCTTGTCATTGGCGATGTACGAGCCATGGAATGGCTTTCAAATGGATATTTTCAGAGGAGCACGATGTCTTTTATTTATTTTGCCTTGAGGATGCGTTAAACGTTAACTCTCGGTTCACAATCCATCATTAGTTCTAATATCAAATTTCTAACAATAGAATTATTGAACAAGGAAATTATACATTGTTGTGAAATTGTTCACACGTTTTTTTTTCCCTTAACACAATTCTGAGTTTGAGAAGGATGTGATAGAAATATGAAAGATTTAGTTTTTTTTTTAATTTGTCATTTAAAAATGTGCAGTAATAAACAAGACTGCTTTTTGCACAATGCCAGTTTATTTTTAATTCAAAAACTACATTGCATTAATGGCATTTAGCAGACGCTCTTATCCAGAGCGACGTACAACGTACCCAGAGCAGCCTGGGGTTAGGGAAATTTTAGTCAAGAAGTGCTCAAGGGGACTTCAGCCATTACTGCTGGTTGAGGGAATCAAACCAGCAACCTTTTGGTCGCAAAGTTGCTTTTTTTTAACCTTTAGGCCATGGCTTCCTCAATGGAGAAAAATGTACTGTAGACGCAAGATAAACTGAGGAAGAAGAACAAACTAAGGAAATAGAATTATCACAGGACCTGAAACACTGACCCAAAAAACAAACTGGGGGGGAGGGAACCCTACTACAGTCATAATAGGGGACATCTTATGAAAAATTCACATTTTCAGAGCTTGTGCACATACATTTGGGCATCTGGAGCCTACCAACATATCCATCCATTATCTGTAGCCGCTTATCCTGTTCTACAGGGTCGCGGGCAAGCTGGAGCCTATCCCAGCTGACTATGGGTGAGAGGCAGGGTACACCCTGGACAAGTCGCCAGGTTATCGCAGGGTTGACACATACCCCTTTTCCACCAAATCAGTTCCAGGGCTGGTTCGGGGCTGGTGCTGGTTCACAACTCGTTCAACTTGCGAGCCAGCTGAGAACCAGTTTGCTTTTCCATAGCTCGCCATGCTAAGTGGAGCCGCGTCATTACTACGTCGCTGTATACGTCAGTTATGGCACTACGTTTACATAAACCTTGGCGCGAATACCAAAGCAAAAACAACGCGGAAGAAGCAGCAGCAACAACAACAACAATAATAATGGATGACTTCGCGTTTGTACAGCTGCTGCTTCTCGTTGCTTAAAAATGGCGATCTTTCGCGGTCTTGTTATTGTTGTTGGTCTTAACAACTCCGCCCCCCCCCGCTGACGTAAGCGGTTCTTTCCTCTGGCCCAGCAGAGAGCTGGTGCTAGCCTGGAACCAGTTTTTCTGGCCCCAGAGCCAGTTCTTTGTCAGTGGAAACAGAAAACCCGGTTCCAAACTAAGCACTGGCCCCGAACCAGCCCTGGAACTGCTTTGGTGGAAAAGGGGCAACATGGAGACAAACAACCATTCACACTCACATTCACACCGACGGTCAATTTAGAGCCACTAATTAACCTAACCTGCATGTCTTTGGACTGTGGGGGAAACCGGAGCACCCGGAGGAAACCCACGGGGAGAACATGCAAACTCCACACAGAAAGGGCCTTGTTAGCCACTAGGCTCGAACCCAAGACCTTCTTGCTGTGAGGCGACAGCGCTAACCACTACACCAACCTACAAACTCTGAGATGAAACAACCCAGTCAGTTTCTTTCGTGCTGCCTGTTTCAGAAAACGTGCTTCAACAAGCCGTTCCGATTCGGCTCCCTTGTCTACGTCACAAGTGGAGTTCATTAGAATAATCCCACCCCCTCATCGGAGTACCTCCATTCACAGCCTGAGAACTGCCTTTCTGAAGGAACCTTTCTGAGGAAAGTGCTAGCTGATTAGTTGGCAGAAGAAGGGGGTGGAGTGAGCAGTGGCTCATTATCATTTAAAGGAACAGGCACTCAAATCAGCTGTTTTGAACATGGCTGTTTTGACAGGTTGAGAAGGGAGCTGTGGTGCTTTTATCCTTGTGGTATTTTGGCCAAAGCATGTCACTGACATTTCATTAAGATCTCCGGGAACTGTGTCAACTTGTGGAAAAGGGGTATAATGGATCACCTTGAAATGAATTGTACAGAAAACAGAAAGGTGAATACAAAGTTGCAGTGTACAACATCCTGCACATATTAAGTAAATACACTCCAGACATTAAAGAATTTGTGAACAGACCCTTGCATTGGAAATGAAATTTTGTCCAGATTGGAAAAAATCACAGAGCCACTGCTCAAAATCTGGGCATAGATCATTTTCCAATGCAGCAAGATGAAACGCATTGGCTTGGATAAGCAAAGACCTTCTGGTATTCCTGGTCAGTCTACGTCATTGGTGTAGGTCGAGTATCTTTTCCAAGATCAAGGCACAGGGTGCTTGAAACGGAGATGACTTGAGAGTCCAAGATGCGAATGAAACCGTCGAGGACAATGAGGGCAGGGGGTAGTAAGAGGCGGTCCAATGCCGGCTGCTCTCTGTTGTTCTCAGAGCTTTCGGCAGCGGTGTTTTTCATTGGCATGATGTCTTTATCGTTTTCAGGCTTGATTGAGCCAGAAAGCCAGGACATTCTCCAAAGCCTTGAGTTTTCTGTGACCGCTTCCTGGTTCTTCGGGTTGATGCTTAATGCTATCAGAGATCTTTTGATGCAGTCCTTGAATCACTTTTTGGGTGCCCCTCTCTTTCTGTGGCCTTCAGTCAGTTCAGAGTAGGCGACTTGCTTGAGGAGTTGTTCGTTTGGCATCCTTTGGACATGGCCAAGCCAGCGCAGTTGGTGGCGTTCGATCACCGTCTCGATGGAGGGAAGTCCAGTTCTTTTGAGGACTTCTATGTTCAGAACATGATCTTCCCGAGAAATGCCCATCATGCTTCTCAGCTTTTGTTGTTGGAATCTTTCGAGTTTTTGGATCTGGTGTTTGATAGAGTGTCCAGACTTCACAGCCATACAGCAGTGTGGAAAGAACCACTGCTTGGTAAACCATAATTTGGTAGCTGTCTTGATATCATGGTTGAAAAACGTGTGATTGGTGAGGTGGCCAAAAGCCACATGGGCAGCCTTCAGCTGATTTGCAAGGTCAAGCTCTGGACTACAGGTTTCCTCAAGAATACTCCTGAGTTACAAGAATGATTCGACTTGCTCTATGGGCTGGCTGTAAAGGAAGAAGCACATGCTCCATGACCTTGGAGCCTTTTGTTAAAAATTTGTTTCGAGTGGTGATCAGTTCGTGACGCTGATCCACACTACTTGGCCTGGGAGGATCTTGTTCCATGGCAACACGAGGGTAACTCTCTTGTGTTGTCATGGTCAGTCTACATAAGAATTGTCTTGTCTTATTATCTCTAGCCGCTTTATCCTGTTCTACAGGGTCGCAGGCAAGCTGGAGCCTATCCCAGCTGACTACGGGTGAAAGGCGGGGTACACCCTGGACAAGTCGCCAGGTCATCACAGGGATGACACATAGACAACCATTCACACTCACATTCACACCTACGGTCAATTTAGAGTCACCAGTTAACCTAACCTGCATGTCTTTGGGCTGTGGGGGAAACCAGAGCACCCGGAGGAAACCCACGCGGACACGGGGAGAACATGCAAACTCCGCACAGAAAGGCCCTCGCCGGCCACGGGGCTCGAACCCGGACCTTCTTGCTGTGAGGCGACAGCGCTAATCACTACACCACCGTGCCGCCCCATAAGAATTGTATTTAGTATAAATATGCAGATGATTTTATAGGAACTCGTGCATGCTGATTGGTCGAGAGATTCGGACTGTTTCTCGATAATCGTCTCGAGCGACTCGGCAAAATGGCGGCCAATCGCTTTGGCACCGTAAGTGAGGAAGAATTACAAATGATGAAAGAAAATGCCGTTCCTAAAAGCACTAAAGATGCTACGAAGTTTGGTCTAAAACTATTCAAAGGTAAGGTAGAATTGTGGTTTATTTTTGTCCATTTCAAAACAAAGTATTTTATGTGAGTCGGCATAGATAAGTGAGACAAGTCTGTGCCGTGCCTTTATTACATTTACGTGCTGCTTTTGCAGATTGAAATAAAAGATTTTTTAAATGTGATGTTTTTAAAAATCACCTGTGTATTTATACTAAAACAATTATCCGCCTCAGGCTCAGTGTATATCGGTGAATAATAACCTTCATTTCACCTTCGCGAATAATTGTTCAGTAATTTGAATACACGTCCACAAGTGCCATGGTTTAATGACAAAACTTGCATTGAAAAGCTTTCTTTTCCTTCCTTCCTTCCCTCCCTCCCTCCCTCCCTCCCTCCCTCCCTCCCTCCCTCCCTCCCTCTATATTCTAGCCCAATCTTGAAACAGTTGCTTTGAAGCCCTTCATTAGTTTTGCTCTGCTTTTCAGAACGGCGCACTCTCAGGCACACGTTACGTCCGTTTTCTTGTAAAACTTTTGCAGTACTGTTCGTCCCTTCCCTACTGATCATCTCACCGCTTCTCGCAAAGCAATGCGAACTGAAAAACTGTCAATTAATTAGCAAATGGAGAGCGAACGCGTTACGCAATACCTGCGATCTCTGGGGGCAGTCTGAGTCACTCTTGCTCACCCCGCATCAGGAGGAAGTGAAGCTGCTCCGCTTTGATTTGCGACCTCGTAAAATTCGCAAGCTGATGGGAAATGAGTCGCCTGCCAAGTTTGGTTGGGAAGGCTCAAATGCAGATAGGTATTAATTTTCCTGAAGGTACATTAGAACGGCTATGAAGCGGTCTGAATGGAAAGCCAAGGGGATTTTATATGGTTATAGAAGTTATATTGGGGCACGGAAAGAGAGAACAGCCTGTGACTGGTATTTTGTTTCAAGCAAGCAAGCAAATAAATAAATAGTATTGCTGTAGGCAGTGATTAAGGGGGCCAAGCACTTTCTGGCCCCACCCTTTAAAAGACACAGGAAGTTCAGAAGCCACCGGGATGTTGTTGCTTCCCATATTGACACTCAGATACTAAATTAGATGGCAACGTGTCAATACATCGCTGAGATATGGCTTCACCGCTCCTGCTTCGCACTCAAATTTGGTTCTACTTTACGGACACCTTGTGCCGAATATCAAAAATTCAAGAGAGAAGTTTTATTCAGCAGGATTTGACAATGGTGCAGTTGTCCAGACATCACAAAAATTAGACGTTTCTAGGAGAAAAGCCAAAAATATTTTTTGTTAACGTTCTAAATGGTTAAAATGGCTTCCTTCCTGTTTTGCAATGCATGATTTTTATTTATTTATTTATTTATTTATTTTTATTTATTTATTTTTTGTTGAGCAGCTCAAAAGTTAGGAGCAGTTTTGCTAATTTGTGAATTATGGTGCACTTTAGAGGAGAATTTAGACAAAACTTACTGGAGGGTTTTATTTATTTTTAAAGTATTATCTTGAAATTGGGGTGGCACGGTGGTGTAGTGGTTAGCGCTGTCGCCTCACAGCAAGAAGGTCCGGGTTCGAGCCCCGTGGCTGGCGAGGGCCTTTCTGTGTGGAGTTTGCATGTTCTCCCCGTGTCCGCGTGGGTTTCCTCCGGGTGCTCCGGTTTCCCCCACAGTCCAAAGACATGCAGGTTAGGTTAACTGGTGACTCTAAATTGACCGTAGGTGTGAATGTGAGTGTGAATGGTTGTCTGTGTCTGTGTGTCAGCCCTGTGATGACCTGGCGACTTGTCCAGGGTGTACCCCGCCTTTCGCCCGTAGTCAGCTGGGATAGGCTCCAGCTTGCAGGGATGAGAGTTTTCCGCTTTTTCTGAGCAAAAATCGATATTATGCCAAATCCGTTGAGATTTGAGGGGGGTTGGGGTATGTTCCTTCGTGATACTCAAGCGTACGACGACGTTACATGTTTACATTTTCGCCATCTTTAGTCTCGTGGTAGAATACGTGTTATCTACAATGTAATTGGCCAAAACATCGCTGGCGAGAGCATGATAGCCAATCATAACAGTTCTTACAAGAGTGTGAGAGAGAACAAAAGCCAATCATAACAGTTCTTACAAAAGTACCCGCATCTGTTCTATTTTATCGAAACTTGCACATGTTCATCGTCGCTGCGCTTCAAAAATACGTTTCTCTTTCGTATCGGCTTTTTTACTCAAAATGCCAAATACAATTGACAAGCGAGACGAAGTGAAGGTACGTGAAATCGATGCTGGTATAAAAAAAACAGAGAGGACTGACGGGCTTTTGTCTTTGGCCAAAAAGCTGAAGAAGTCGAAATGATGAAATGAAAATGAGAAGTGACTGTGAACTATAAATAATTGTATAAAGTGTACATAGACATTATCCCATAAACTTAGCATTTGTTTGATTTAATACATTGAACATGTATATGATGGTCAGTAAATCTGAATTAATGCTGACAGTTTTGAAAACTTAAATATTTCAAAAGACTTTGAAATCATATGCAACTAATGAGGACATACGGTAGGGTGACTGACCTTTTCTCCCTAAGAAATTTTATTTCATATATGAACATTTTGATAATTAATAAAACTTACGTTTAATGTGAATTTAGTTTGTCATTTTTGTTGATCATAAATTATAACCATACCCTTGAATGTAGAATGTGATTTTATTTTGAATTCAAACAATACTCCTATTGATTTGAAACATATTTTCATGTAAATATATAAAAAAGACAACAGATTTTTTATCTACCACAGCTCAGATTGCAGGAAAAGTGGTTTGTAACGCCTTATTTTTCAAAAATTTCCTGGGGGGGGCATCCCTCCCAGACCCCCGGCTTCGGGCGCCGTCTTGTTTTCTGCTTTTTTTTTGGTGACCACCCACTCTCATCCCTGAGCTTGCCTGCGACCCTGTAGAACAGGATAAAGCGGCTAGAGATAATGAGATGAGATCTTGAAATTGCTTAAGCCTGGTGCACACAGGCAATTTTCCGTCGCTTGGTCGTGCAACTTTTTGACGCGGGCGAAAAATTGCTTCATGTGTGGACATCTGCGACGGCAATTTTTAATTTTTTTTTTTTGTGTGTGTGCATTTGCGACAGATCGTAGATATCAAATATGCTTGATATTCTGTGACAAAAAATTGCCAATCACTGACTTGCTGCAGAGATATTGCTGTGTGCGCGTGTCTTTGCGATAACGAAGTGATCCCCTCCAAAGGCTAAGCCAATCCCCGCCCGTGAAGCAGTAATGTGACTTCCACGTGACTTGCATTCTCTTCCCCAAATCACCCACTGGTCGCAGATAACGCGCACACGCAGCTACCGAGAGGGGAAACTTGTGTCCAAAAATCGCAATACGCTTGCGATGAGAAGTCGCCCGTGTGCGCTGGGCTTTAGATTAAGTGTACACATCGTAGTAGCAGTTAGACAAGGGTCATTTCTCACCCAGTTTTCAAGATATCTGGATGAAACTTGGTGTGCATAACCGGTAGTGACCATCTGCGATCTCCATATCATGCATGACGTCATTTTATGACGTCATAAAATTTTCAGGAATGGCTATGAATGAGACCACCTGCTACAATACCAGGACAAGCTAGACAAAATTCTTTCATGCCATCTTCCATGCCAGCTTCTGTTATACCTTAAGACTTTCTTGCACTCGTTTGATCTCTGACCTTGACTGTTTGCCAGAATTAGCTCAAAGGTCACTTATGCGTTAAATTGCTACTCCTCGCTCATTTTTTTTCATGAATTTTCATCAAATTGGGTACGGAGAACCTATTTGGGGGACGTTCAAAATAGTTCGCATCGGTTAAACGATTTGACCTATTTTCACTGACCTTGAACTTGTCAATTAGGTGACTCTATAGCAAAAACTCAGAGTTTTGTCTTGTTTTTTTTCATGGTCTTTGAGCTAGCCTTGCTCCTTTGCCTTAGGAAAACATGTTCTAATGAATATTTATAGTTTTGACCTTTGACCTAGGTTAATATTAGGTCACATTTTCAGTGGACTAGATCTCAAAAACAGAGCAAGATAAAGCCGTGGTTGCTATTAACCATGAATAGGAAGTCATAAGGGGTGTTCACACGGCACATATTTGCATCGATGCTGCACCGATGTATTTTGTTGCGATATATCTTACACCGGTGTAAATTTTGTGGAGCGTTCACACGTCACAAACCTGCTTACTAGAGAGAAGCGTGTTAGCGCCGGTGCAGCCCCACTTGTGTTCACACGGCAGTTTTTTGACCGTGCTATACCGTACGATAGTAATAATGCGGAAATGAAATATGCGCATACGTGAAAATATACTTCCTTTTCCCGGTTGTCGTGGCATCACCAAGCGCCGGGAAAACAACGTGGACGAAGACACCAGTGTTGCCAGATACTGCTGACGTTTTCCAGCCCAAAATATGTTCAAATCCGCCAAAATGCACTTAAAACTGTCCAATCTGGCAACACTGGAAGACACGTAGTTCTGTTGTTGTTGATATTCGCCATTTTGGAAGCGCAAAATACCAGGATGGAAATTATGCAATGCCCGTATGTAATCAACTCTCCTCACGCATAGCAAGTCTACCCCTGTAGCGTTCAGACGTCCCATTTTATATCGGTGCTGCCCCGCAAACTAGCATTTACTCCGGAGTAAATTTCTTAAACCACCTCCCGAGCAGGGTTAGATTTGCACCGGTTTAAGCAGCTTTCAGGGGCTACACCGGTATAACTTTGTACCGTGTGAACGCTCTACCGGGGCAGCCCCGGTGCCACACCGGAGTAAAAGTTGCCGTGTGAACACCCCTATATATGGACTTTCATTTGGGAATATTGGTTTTGCCCTGCAGTGACCTTGACAGGTCAGATCAGTGATCTGCATATTTGAAATGGCCTGTATCAAGAAATTGGTAGAAGATAGAACTTTTAGTTAATATTAACCATTCAATGGTCTATAACTAGAAAAGGGTGCAAGATAGGCCCTTAGTTACTATCAGTCATGGATAGGAAGATATATATGACCTTTCATTTGGCACCATTGGTTTTGCCTTAGAGTGATATTGAAAGGTCAAATCACTGACCTGCAAATTTTTACGATGGCCTGTACCAGGGAATTGGTGCAACATAGGAACTTGAGTTAATATTAACCATGGAAGTATTATTATATCCTTTTCCTTTTGTTATCAGATTCCAGACAAGTGGCCTCATTTTTCTCAGTTCTGTGACCTTGACCTTTGTCCCAAGGCCTCAGGTGAGGAAATGGGATACCACTGTGCCCTTGGCACAGTACTTCTAATTTTTCTTATTCTTATTTAATTTAACAGAGGATAAAGTATATACAAAGCTTTTGGTCTGACTAGATCACACACACACACACACACTGTTGCTGAGATGTGCTCTTACTTCCTGTTGGGTGACTTCACTATCAGATTCATTTGTGTCTTAAGAATGAACCATCTGGTGGCACGGTGGTGTAGTGGTTAGCGCTGTCGCCTCACAGCAAGAAGGTCCGGGTTCGAGCTCCGTGGCCGGCGAGGGCCTTTCTGTGTGGAGTTTGCATGTTCTCCCCGTGTCCGCGTGGGTTTCCTCCGGGTGCTCCGGTTTCCCCCACAGTCCAAAGACATGCAGGTTAGGTTAACTGGTGACTCTAAATTGACCGTAGGTGTGAATGTGAGTGTGAATGGTTGTGTGTCTATCAGTGCGTTTACATGCACATAGAGAAAATCGAATTTCTGCCGTAGCTCGACTGAAATCGAAGTTCTAAATGCCATGGAAACACCTTAGCTTGGCTGAAATCGAACCGAACTGGATTTCTCGTAATCGAGCTACGTGACCTAGATTATGCGATTGTAGCTGAGCTACTTAGTGCATGTAAACCCTATTGAGCTACGTAGTCTAGCTACTTACTTCAGCACTGCCCCTTCCGGGAGTGACGAGACCACAAGCGGGAAACACAACAGCCTCGGTCGGCATGACAGCAGTAGTAGAAACGTGCACTTCTGGAGCAATGAGGAGATAGAGTTCATGCTCATTCAGCTTAAGGAGTTGAATATATATCTCAATGTTGCTGTCCTCGTCGTCGTTCTTCTTGTGAACACGGAACTGATAACTTTGTTTACACTCTTGAATAGCTCTTCTTCATGACGACAACCGGAAGTGTACCAACACGAGGTGGCGTGTAGCGCCACCTGTGGCTCGGGTGCACAATGTACCTCACACAATAGCTCAATTTCCTTGTGTGCATGTAGGATTGGATTTCTCTGGCACCCCTGCTGGGACCCTTAGCTCGATTACCGACAGTAGCTCGATTTGGATGTGCATGTAAACGCAGTGTGTGTGTGTCAGCCCTGTGATAACCTGGCGACTTGTCCAGGGTGTACCCCGCCTCTTGCCCATAGTCAGCTGGGATAGGATCCAACTTGCCTGCGACCCTGTAGAACAGGATAAGTGGTTACAGACGATGGATGGATGAACTGTCCCTCATATACCATTATATTTAAAAAAAAAAATCAGACAAACAAGTTTTTTTCAGGTTGTGATGATTGGATAAAATTTGTCGGAGAAAAGAAACCCAAGAAAATGGTGGAAATTCATCACACGGTACATGTTGAAATTGGACTAAGAATGAAGGAAAGTGGAATTGTTTTGTTTTTTTGCTTCAACGTTGCATTGCAAATTATTATTGCAAGCACATGTCCAACCTTGCGCTTTTGGTGGCACTAGAGAGTGCTGTTATTGTGCCAAATTTCATAAAAAGCTGACAAAGCATTCTGTGGGCTGCCATAGACGATCTAATAAGTGAGAAAATGTACAGTTACTCTAGAGTGCTTACGCATCATTGGTGCTTGACTCACAACAACAACAACAGCAGCAAAAATAATAGCGTCAAGAACCATAAACACTATTTATACAGCAACATTTATAAATGTAATGCACATGACATTTCGGAATAGAGCAGCAGTTACCCAGGTGTTTAGAAAGTGTTTTTTTTTTTTTTTTTTCCTTGGGTATATAGAAATATGAAAAATTAATTTAATGTAGCTTTAAAACTTATTTAATTCACATAATTAGATGTAATGGATCATGCTTGTAGCTTTTTTTTTTTTTTATAAACTCATTCTACTTACATTTACTAAAAAACATTACAAACAAATCCTAAAAATAGCAACGAAATCTAAGCCTATCCCAGCTGACTATGGGCGAAAGGCGGGGTACACCCTGGACAAGTCGCCAAGGTCATCACAGGGCTGACACATAGACACAGACAACGATTCACACTCACATTCACACCTACGGTCAATTTAGAGTCACCAGTTAACCTAACCTGCATGTCTTTGGACTGTGGGGGAAACCGGAGCACCCGGAGGAAACCCACGCGGACACGGGGAGAACATGCAAACTCCGTACAGAAAGGCCCTCGCCGGCCACGGGGCTCGAACCCAGGACCTTCTTGCTGTGAGGCGACAATGCTAACCACTACACCACCGTGCCGCCCCATATATATGTGTATGTTTGTGGGCACGCGTGCGCGCACACACATTAACAATGCTAATTACAATGGTTGGAAATACTATAATATATTTATTATGGGTCGTAACATTTAGTTCCAGATGATTACATCACCTTGATTGCAATTTTTAATTTTAAAAGCCATATTACATCAGTGTTTCATGCGTTCTGCCTGGGGTATAGTGTAACTGCTGATGTAGTGCATGGCGCTTGATTTTACTCAGACTTATAAAGGCGTAGTCATAAAAATACATTTTATTTATTTAAAAAGCTACTTATGCTGACGTATTTTACTACTTCTTTATCATGCGTTGCTTTTTTTTTGCCCCAAAATTTGGCCCAACAACAAGCATAATCATTTTCTTTGTTGTACAAATAACCTGGAAGATACGTAATACATGATAAACCATAAAGGTTGAACCCGTGACTTCAGCACAAGTGTAATTAACAATATAGTTTGGGAAAACGTCCAATCCAGAATGCTTGTTGGTGTTTTAAGAGGCACTTTACTCTACAGGTCACTGTGGAGCTTTAACTTGGGGGGTGGAGCTTTGTGAATGTGGGTGGGAATGAGGGGTTGGCATAAAAAAAGATTCAAACATCAAATCCACCAACTTGAATACCTACCGAACTGTGCCGCGTTTCCCAAAAGCATCGTAGCGCAAACATCATCGTTAAATGGTAGGGCGAGCAGCACAATGAACACTTTCTCTCCTAGTTAAGATGCTCTTAGCGTTCAGAGGCTTTTAGGAAACCTACCACTGTTAGAGACCTGTTCTTGAAATACATTGATCTGAACTAATACACCTTTTAAATGGAGTCACTGTGAGTAGAAATGTCAGAAGTTGTTGGTTTATTGGCATGTATTACCTGATACTTGATGGAAATGCATGGGACCGGTTCTAGATTAGGCACCGGCACCACGTCAGTGGAAAAGGGCTCGTCAAGCAGCAATTGTGAAACCAACTAACTCAATGAAAAACATTCAGTCATGAAAAAAACCATAGTGTATACTTTAGACAACTTCAGAAAATATACTAGGTGTGAAAAGAGTACGAAGTATAACAACTTCATTATATTTGCATTCTTAAAACCAAAAAAAAATTTGCTGCATTTTTGATCAAGAATCATTAAAGGAGAACTGAAGTCATTTTTAAACTTTGTTTCTTAATTAACGTGTTATTCAGTTACGTTTTCGGTTTTAGTAACCTTATATCGTGACTCGTATTGGCATCTAATTACAATTAAATATTATACTTATCGGCCTATTCGGTTTTTAGCCGTGTTGAATTTAGTTCGTTTGGTCCATGGCAGGCGTCGCTTATCCGCGCGATCTTCACGAGACTTGTGCGAGGCTTCGAAACGTGAAGAAGTGTCAGCCAGGTGTCAGTGCTGCCATTTTGAAAACTGTTTTCCAAACGAAGTATTGCACAAAAGCGAGTTTCAATGACGATTACTGCCTACTTTTTTCAAACTTTCCTGATTGCTATCAAAACAAACAAAACTTCCGGCTTGATTACGTCAGCATTTGAAAGAGGGCGCGCGTGTCTTTTGGCTACCCGTGTGTCCGAAATCGCTCCCTGCTCACTGTACAGGGCACTATATAGTGAGGACGCCATTTTGTAGTGCTGTCCGAAACCTTAGTGAGGATTATTTACACCCTATATATATATAGTGCACTCAAAGTATCCCACAATGCATCACGAAAAGTAGTGAACAACAATGGTCACTAACCAAAGCAATATATCCCATCATGCATTGCAGCCGCGCTGAAAGAAATCAAATTAAAAGTCTCAAATTTGATTTAATAAAAGGCAGCGGCAAAGAAGAAAGTATTCAGCCTTGATTTAAAAAACAAAACAAAACTGAAAGCTGCAGGTACTTTGTATTGATTAATGTGGGAAATGCACTCAGTATAATATGGATTTATTACAAAAATACATGCATGTATTTATGATTTTGAAAACCCACCAGCTGACTGATCTGGCCCGTTTTAATTGTGTGACAGTAATGACGTAAATACCAGCGTGACGGAGTAGTGTCTGAAAGCGTTTTTTCATTTTACCAATCATCTCACTATATAGTCCTCTACATACAACCCCGATTCCAAAAAAGTTGGGACAAAGTACAAATTGTAAATAAAAACGGAATGCAATAATTTACAAATCTCAAAAACTGATATTGTATTCACAATAGAACACAGACAACATATCAAATGTCGAAAGTGAGACATTTTGAAATTTCATGCCAGATATTGGCTCATTTGAAATTTCATGACATCAACACATCTCAAAAAAGTTGGGACGGGGCAATAAGAGGCTGGAAAAGTTAAAGGTACAAAAAAGGAACAGCTGGAGGACCAAATTGCAACTCATTAGGTCAATTGGCAATAGGTCATTAACATGACTGGGTATAAAAAGAGCATCTTGGAGTGGCAGCGGCTCTCAGAAGTAAAGATGGGAAGAGGATCACCAATCCCCCTAATTCTGCGCCGACAAATAGTGGAGCAATATCAGAAAGGAGTTCGACAGTGTAAAATTGCAAAGAGTTTGAACATATCATCATCTACAGTGCATAATATCATCAAAAGATTCAGAGAATCTGGAAGAATCTCTGTGCGTAAGGGTCAAGGCTGGAAAACCATACTGGGTGCCCGTGATCTTCGGGTCCTTAGACGGCACTGCATCACATACAGGCATGCTTCTATATTGGAAATCACAAAATGGGCTCAGGAATATTTCCAGAGAACATTATCTGTGAACACAATTCACCGTGCCATCCGGCGTTGCCAGCTAAAACTCTATAGTTCAAAGAAGAAGCCGTATCTAAACATGATCCAGAAGCGCAGACGTCTTCTCTGGGCCAAGGCTCATTTAAAATGGACTGTGGCAAAGTGGAAAACTGTTCTGTGGTCAGACGAATCAAAATTTGAAGTTCTTTATGGAAATCAGGGACGCCGTGTCATTCGGACTAAAGAGGAGAAGGACGACCCAAGTTGTTATCAGCGCTCAGTTCAGAAGCCTGCATCTCTGATGGTATGGGGTTGCATTAGTGCGTGTGGCATGGGCAGCTTACATATCTGGAAAGACACCATCAATGCTGAAAGGTATATCCAGGTTCTAGAGCAACATATGCTCCCGTCCAGACGACGTCTCTTTCAGGGAAGACCTTGCATTTTCCAACATGACAATGCCAAACCACATACTGCATCAATTACAGCATCATGGCTGCGTAGAAGAAGGGTCCGGGTACTGAACTGGCCAGCCTGCAGTCCAGATCTTTCACCCATAGAAAACATTTGGCGCATCATAAAACGGAAGATACGACAAAAAAGACCTAAGACAGTTGAGCAACTAGAATCCTACATTAGACAAGAATGGGTTAACATTCCTATCCCTAAACTTGAGCAACTTGTCTCCTCAGTCCCCAGACGTTTACAGACTGTTGTAAAGAGAAAAGGGGATGTCTCACAGTGGGAAACATGGCCTTGTCCCAACTTTTTTGAGATGTGTTGTTGTCATGAAATTTAAAATCACCTAATTTTTCTCTTTAAATGATACATTTTCTCAGTTCAAACATTTGATATGTCATCTATGTTCTATTCTGAATAAAATATGGAATTTTGAAACTTCCACATCATTGCATTCCGTTTTCATTTACAATTTGTACTTTGTCCCAACTTTTTTTGGAATCGGGGTTGTAGCAATTCCCTGTATAGTGAGTAGGGAATAGTGAACGAGTGAGCGATTTCGGACACAGGGAACGTTCCGCTGTACGTTTTACTTCCGCCCTATGATGTCTCGCACAGGTCTCAACGAATCTCTTTTACGGCCATCGCTTCGACATATGGACTGATATATTACAGAGCGTATTTCAAACACTCATAACTTGCTATAGCAGCGACAAAATAGCGATCAAAAAGGCATTCCGATATTTAATAAAATGAGAAATAGAATTTTCATGATAAAAAAAAATTGCCTTCAGTTCTCCTTTAAGCCTCTTTTCTATACTTCACAATACAAGCATGAGTGCGAGCGTCAGTTTTTTTTCAATTTTGTTTGCTTTTTTCTTTCTTTTTTTCATCGTCTTGATTACTTGAACGCGATGCCTTTTTGGTGTTGTTTGGGGCGGGGGAAGGCAGCTTTTCCCGCTGGCTAATTTGCTGCTGTCATCTCCTGATTGAGTTCTTTGAGATGCCGGTGATTGTTTCCATTGTTTTTGAGACGATTGAAAAGATGACTGAACGCCTATTTTGCGTTCTGTTCCAAGCCTCCAGACTTGAAGTGAATCTTCTCGAATACGCTGAACTGAAGGGCATCTGAAACGTGAACTTTGCGCTTTCTGGCTACTCAAAGATATCGATTTGTATTTCAGTGCAGCTCGGGATTTTTCTGTCCAGACTTTTCTTCCTTCCTTTCTGTCTGTTTTTTTTTTTCAAATTCTTGTGCCCTTCTCATTCACTTAAATGATTGAAGAGTATTGTTTCGCACGCTGCATCTTCTCATAGTGATTTTCCCTGATGGGTTTGCGGGCCAGCTTCGATTCTGTCATGACATCATCGTTGCCATGACAGTGTGCGATTTTTCTGCTAATGGCTATTGATGGCTCGCAGGTTCTGCAGGTTTAGCTGCATGAGCTTGACTCAAATGGTCTCATTATATTAGATTGAGTGAGGTTTTTTTTTTTTTTAAAGTTTGGATTGATCAATAAAGTTTGGTAGATCAGGTCCAAACACAAGTTGAATCTGATCTCATAGTTTCTCCTTCCTCCAGTTTTCTCCAACCTTCAAAAGTTGCTTCTAAATAACGAAAAGTGTTTGAGCTCAACTCGAGGACGGCCAGGTTCCTTCGCTAATCTTTTTACCTTCTTCATTACGTTTAACGTCCTATTTGTCCATTCCGCCCCAGTGTAAATCACTTGATTTAATTCAGCTCTTCTCAGCCTGTCAGTGAACGATGGATTAAACCCAAGATAAACTCCAGCCTTATGGACAGTCCCACCTCTTCCTAGATGAGCTTGGCACACACAGCCTGCTTCTTTGTTCGGGGCTGAATTTACAACCGCACAAGTCCTCGTCGTTCCATTGTTCTTGGCAAACCAACCCAACAATAAAGAACACATCACCTTCCTTCCAATTTATGACCCTTGCATACACGTGCAGATTTATTTCCGGGTGTCGTAGCAGAGGTATTCGAGAGGTGATCTACTCAGGGATAATGATTTTTTTTTTTTTGTGGTCCACCATGTGCACTTAATTAAACATTATTCCTCACATCACCATTCCGGTTCAATTTCCTCCTCCGGCTTCCAGATCACACCACATCAGCCTTGATGAGATATTCAGCCGAGGGTTTGGAAGGTTATGTCAGTTAATTTGGTGGCCAAAATAAGTCATAACACAGCTGGATCCACCAAGCAAGTGCTTTTAAAAGAAGTGGAAATGTTCTCAGAAGAAGAAGAACAGCCATACCACTCTGTCTTTGCTCAACCCCCTGTTGTGTGATCTGGCATTATCTAACATAATAAGCGTCAGGATGCAAAGCTGACTTCATATTTTCACCGACTTTGCACTCCGAGTTGGCATTTTAATGATGTTGTAGAATAATATTACAATTATGAAGCATTTTTTTTAATTGCTGCACTCGTCAGGATACAGATGTTGTCGCAACAAGAATGACGACATTTTCAGATCGTGCACAGGTTTTCAAAAAGGAATAAATGCTATTATTCTAGCCACATTCACTAGATGAGCAATTGCGCGCTCTGATTGGCTACTCTACTGCTAGGATATCAGCTCATATACCGTGAGGAGAGAAAAACAAAATGGCGGAGCGTGTTGTTGAACCAACCGAGGACGAAATAAAAACTTAATTCTGGAAAAAAAAAAAACCCAACAAAATATGGAATAAAAGTATTTGATGGTAAGAACATATATTTTTTTCAAAAAATTATTATAGCCTTTCACAAATTGCTACTGTCATTTCGCCGATTTGTTTACATTCTAAGCGGAAATTATTTTGTCGGACGTTTTGTATAAAGTGTTTTTTTTTATTTATCGAATTTGCAAAAAATAAAAATGATCCGTTTGTCAAAATCCAGTGAATGTGGATAGAATAAAACAGTTATTCCACTCAATCTCGTCGTACATGGATTATAGCCGACTCGGTGCTACGCACCTCATCAGCTATCAGCTCATGTACGACTCGATTGCATGGAATAACTGTTTAATTATATTTATTTAGTTTGTACGCGATTTGCTTTTTCATTCATTCATTCATTTTTACTTCATTATTTCATTTTTATATTGGGAAGCCGTGGCCTAAGGGTTAGAGAAGCAGCTTTGAGACCAAAAGGTCGCCAGTTCGATTCCCTCGACCAGCAGGAATGTCTAAAGTGCCCTTGAGCAAGGCACCAAACCCCCAACTGCTCCCCACGCTGCTCTGGGTATGTTGGACGCCACTCTGGATAAGAGCGTCTGCTAAACACCTGTCATGTAATACTTATAATACCTTCCAAAAGGGACGAGTTTCTATTTCAGGGGGCAAAAATGCTCTCCAAAAACACCACATACCTAAACAGCCTTCTCTTTAAGCGTCTTTATGATCAGTGTTGTCGATAATATTTTGACATACACAATCCTTTATATCAGTATTAATTATTGTAGGCTGAATATTGTGGTATAAACGACCATCAGGACATTTCTAATAGCAGTATTCCCATGATTCATACGGTAGCTTGCTTGGGTTTGAGTAGGAGTTTTGTGTTGTATCGTCATGATTGCGAGTTGCCCTTTTCACCTGTCCTGCACTTCAACGCCCATACGTTTACCGTACGTTTCCATGATGCTGTTTGTTTGTTTTTTCATATTCATCTTCCTTTCAAGTTTATAGCTGCTGAAATGAATTTCGGACTGTTGTACGTGTTCAAACAGGAACATGCACTACTCTTAAAATGCATTTTTCAAGGAGAACTGAAGGCAATTTTTTTTTTTATGATCAAAATTCTATTGGTCTCATTTTATTAAATATCGGAACACCTTTTTGGTCGCGGGCGGCACGGTGGTGTAGTGGTTAGCGCTGTCGCCTCACAGCAAGAAGGTCCTGGGTTCGAGCCCCGGGGCCGGTGAGGGCCTTTCTGTGCGGAGTTTGCATGTTCTCCCCATGTCCGTGTGGGTTTCCTCCGGGTGCTCCGGTTTCCCCCACAGTCCAAAGACATGCAGGTTAGGTTAACTGGTGACTCTAAATTGACCGTAGGTGTGAATGTGAGTGTGAATGGTTGTCTGTGTCTATGTGTCAGCCCTGTGATGACCTGGCGACTTGTCCAGGGTGTACCCCGCCTTTCACCCGTAGTCAGCTGGGATAGGCTCCAGCTTGCCTGCGACCCTGTAGAAGGATAAAGCGGCTACAGATAATGAGATGAGATGAGATTTTTGGTCGCTATTTTGTCACTGCTATAGTCCACTTGCATGTGACGTCACAGCCGATCCAGATTGTAAACAGACGCCATCTTGTCGGTCAAACGCCATATTTCCGCCATCGCAATTTACCGACACTGACTTTCGTTGTTTTTCGCCCAAATCTGCAAATATTACCGTGCCACAATGCCGGAGAGTTGTATGGCATATAAATGCCACAACAGGAGAGGTCAGAAATTGGGAAGAAAGTTTCATAGGCTGCCACGGGACCCTGACAGGCGTGCAAAATGGATTGCTGCTATCAGGTATACCATATATACAATAATAGTGATAGACTACTGATACTTGATCTAACTGGTAATATTAAATATTCAACCATAATCGGCTGGTCAGTGCTATACTAGATACTACTGATATATCTAGTATCAGTACTAGTACTCAATACTTAAGTGACTTACCCGTCCAATGAGGATTGCTATTTTCTTGTTTACAAGATGCCACATCTGAGGGGGGCTGACAAATCCTGAATTTCTTTAAAGATAACTGTCCAGAGATTTATAAGCATGCAGTGCTTCACCACTGAACAGCGAGGGAAAGTTAATGAGGTAATTATACACATCTGGGTATTCCACCTCTGGCAGTTCAATATCCACTGACACGGTCGTGAAAACTACATCCGGTAATCGATAAGGGTCACTAATCTGTAGGTCGTTTATTTTAGACATGTATCTGTTCATTAGAAAAATGAGCCGTGTAGTCCGTCGGTTGAAATTGATCCATTTTGTATACGAGTGCAGCAATATTCAGCTGTATTGTTGACCGACAAGATGGCGGCTGTTTACATTCCAGCCGGGATTCGGTCACGTGACTGCAAGAGCTCCATAGCAAGTTATGAGTGTTTGAAACGCGCTATGTAATATATCAGTCTATGGCTACGTTCACACTGCAGGCTGAAGTGACTCAAATCCGATCTTTTCGCCCATATGTGACCTGTATCCGATCTTTTATTGACAATATGAACGACACAGATCCGATTTTTTCAAATCCGACCCAGGCCGTTTGGATATGTGGTCCTAATTCCGATTCCTATCCGCTCTTTTCATATGCGACTTCAGTCTGAACCGCCAGGTCGCATTCATCCGACTTACACGTCATCAACAAGCCACAAACGTCACTATTCTGCGCTGAAGTAGGCGGCGGGTCTCTCAAAAAAAGTTACAGCAACATGGCGCATAATCACGGGCGCAGATAGAGGGTGGGACTCGTCCCAACCAGATTTAAATTCACCTTGCTCGGTCCCCCCCACTTATAGGGAGGAAAAAACGTCTATGCTGTCTTTCTTTGCATAAGGCAAACCTCACGGAAAAATCAAAAGACTAATTACCATTCGGTTTATTGAGGTGCACAGCAGTACAGACATAGTTGCAACAACTCACATAAAACAAAACAAAGACTGATATTCGGTTGGTTGAACTGCGCAGACTGCACAGGTTGCGAGCTCGAGCTTGGTTGCTATGGTAACCCACAACAAGTTTGACAGGCATATCGGGGTTGGGGTTGGTTTGCTGGCAGCTTTGTCCCCCCCAGTTTTTTGTCCCCCCCAGTTCAAAAAACGTATCTGCGCCCCTGCGCATGACATCAATGCGAGGGACGCTTCGGGCTGTGAAGGTTCTGAATCTTCTCAGTGGAAGGACGCAGAGGTTAGGGAGCTGATTTCCATTTGGGGGGATGCAGCTATTCAAGCTAGATTGGATGGGTCATACCGCAACCGGGCGGTTTTACTTCCGTAAACACTGGCCATGCTCACTGCGTGTGACGTCGTCGTATCCTGCAATGCGCATGCGGAACACTTTTAGGTCGCTTTTCGTTCATACTGAGGATCACATACAAGTCGCATATATTTGTTAATGTGAACGACCTCACAAAAAAAATCGGATTTCACAAAAAAATCAGAATTGAGCATTAAGCCTTGCGGTGTGAACGTAGCGTTAATGTCAAAGCAATGGCCGTAAACGAGATTCGTTGAGACCTGTGTGCGACATCGTAGGACGGAAGTAAAATGTACAGCGAAAATCAAAGCGACCAACATCTGCCAACGTTGTCAAAAGACGTGCGCGCCCTCTTTCAAATGCTGATGTAATCAAGCCGGAAGTTTTGTTTGTTTTGATAGTGGTCAGGAAAGTTTGAAAAAAGTAGGCAGTAGTCGTCATTTAAACTCATTTTTGTGCAATACTTTGTTTGGAAAACAGTTTTCAAAATGGCGGCACTGACACCTGGCTGACACTTCTTCACGTTTCGAAGTCTCGCACAAGTCTCGTGAAGATCGCGCGGATAAGCGACGCCTGCCGTGGACCAAACATGGCTAAAAACCGAATAGGCCGATAAGTATAATATTTAATTGCAATTAGTTGCCAATACGAGTCACGATATAAGGTTACTAAAACCGAAAACGTAATTGAATAACACGTTAATTAAGAAATAAAGCAAGTTTAAAAATGACTTCAGTTCCCCTTTAATGCTGGGAGCTTGGCTAAACTGTTCAATCAGCAAGGCATCTCCGGAAAGAAATGTTTTGCACAATAAATTTTCTCAAGGCTCTCGTCAGAAGCACAATGATGTACGACAAGCAGAGGGTTGATTTGATTTGATTTTACTCCACATAAATAAACCCAATGAATAATCCATGGTTCTATGCTTGAATTGAGAATTTTCCCCCAATAAAGCTTGGTGTGCAACTGTTTTGTCAGGTTACCTCAAGGAGCAGAATATACTGACTGGTCCAGTGCTGTACCTTCTGTTCTTTTGAAAATGTAGTGCCTCTAATGAAGCTGGGAACTCTCGAACCGTGTAACGAACAGTCACGCTCTGTGTGTCTGTGTGTTAATCTATGCAGACGACCTGGCGTCTAAAGCTAACATCATTATCGACCCTGCGGAGATCCAGGCCGCGTCTATGGACGATCTGGATGAGGATGATGAAAGTGGAGCTGCTCAGGTAAAGCCTCTTTCACTTCTCCACTCGTGCGGATGCTCGTGAATGGAAAACGGCTCATAAAAAGAATATATAAGTGTTCTGTGTATTGTGAAGTATTACTTGTGTCGTCTTGTCGGATAGCTTGGTTTTGGAACTTTCCTTTGCTTCTATTTAAAGGAGAACTGAAGTCATTCTTAAACTTGCTTTATTTCTTAATTAACGTGTTATTCAATTACGTTTTCGGTTTTAGTAACCTTGTATCGTGACTCGTATTGGCAACTAATTGCAATTAAATATATTTATCGGCCTAAGCGGTTTTCAGCCATGTTGAATTTAGTTCGTTTGGTCCATGTCAGGTGTCGCTTATCCACGCGATCTTCACGAGACTTGTGCGAGACTTCGAAACGTGAAGAAGTGTCAGCCAGGTGTCAGTGCTGCCATTTTGAAAACTGTTTTCCAAACGAAGTATTGCACAAAAACGAGTTTAAATGACGATTACTGCCGACTTTTTTCAAACTTTCCTGATTGCTATCAAAACAAACAAAACTTCCAGCTTGATTACGTCAGCATTCGAAAGAGGGCGCGCGTCTTTTGACAACGTTGGCAGATGTTGGTCACTTTGATTTCCGCTGTACGTTTTACTTCCGTCCTACGATGTCTCGCACAGGTCTCAACGCATCTCGTTTACGGCCATCTTTTGGCTACCCCTGTGTCCGAAATCGCTCCCTGCTCACTATACAGCACTATATAGTGAGGACGCCATTTTGTAGTGCTGTCCGAAACCTTAGTGAGGATTATTTACACCCTATATATATATAGTGCACTCAAAGTATCCCACAGTGCATCACGAAAAGTAGTAAACAACGATGGTCACTAAGCAAAGCAATATATCCCATCATGCATTGCGGCTGGGCTGAAATAAATCAAATTAAAAGTCTCAAATTTGATTTAATAAAAGGCAGCATTCAGCCTTGATTTAAAAAAACAAACAAAGAACTGAAAGCTGCAGGTACTTTGTATTGATTAATGTGGGAAATGCGCTCAGTATAATATGGATTTATTACAAAAACACATGCATGTATTTATTATTTTGAAAACCCACCAGCCGACTGATCTGGCCCGTTTTAATTGTGCGACAGTAATGATGTAAATACCAGAGTAGTGTCCGAAAGCATTTTTTCATTTTACCAATCATCTCACTATATAGTCCTCTATATAGTAATTCCCTATATAGTGAGTAGGGAATAGTGAACGAGTGAGCGATTTCGGACACAGGGAATGTCAGCAGGTGTCGGTCGCTTTGATTTGCGCTGTACGTTTTACTTCCGTCCTACGATGTCTCGCACAGGTCTCAACGAAAATTGTTTACAGTCATCGCTTTGACATATGGACGGATATATTACAGAACGTATTTCAAACACTCATAACTTGCTATACTGTAGCAGCGACAAAATAGCGATCAAACATGCATTCCGATATTTAATAAAATGAGAAATAGAATTTTCATGATAAATTTGCCTTCAGTTCTCCTTTAATTATATCTGATTCTGTCGAATTATCAATAATCTTTTTTCATCATCGAGTCCTTCTGCCTTTTCATGACACATGTCAGGAAAACAAACACTTGGGGACGTGCTGTTATAGGAAACTTATCAGCGATGGGATGGCGTGATGTAATGATATGGTCTGACACAAAGTGCGGTTACCGTTACCATCCGGAAGTTAATCATTTTCAAATAATTTTACGTCATGTTGTTTTATTTCTCTTCTACCCAATACATTTTCCAATATATTTTTATTTTTTAAAGAATAATACACTATTTAAAAAAAAATCTGTTTATAGTTGTGTTTAACGCTCTGGGGTCGAGAGCTTTGCCAGCGAAGCTCTGCAGGTTTAGAATGAGTAGGTCATGCATTTAGATTAATATCTTCAAGTTTTTATCATACAAGCATGATAAACATATTGACAAACTTTATACTTTACACTTTCCTCTGTGCCCACTGCCAAATAATATAATATTTTTTAAATTATCTAAATTAGATGAAACATAAAACTTGTCACCTTACTCAGTCACACCGGAGTTGGAGCGCTGAGCGCGCACTTACGGTACGCGTTCATAAAAAACTGTTCACATGGTAACAGGATGATGATCGCTTTTGGTTTCTCTTTCGCGATGGGAACGCCCACTGTAAATAGGATAAAATCTGTCAGACATAATTTAGGCTGCTTGTTTGGAGATAAAACTTGTTGCGAGATGGCACGGCGATTTGATGCTCAGGAGGCGCTTCGGATGATTCAGGACAGCGATTCAGTTCAGTCTTGAGAACCGCGACAGTGTTGATGAGCGGTGTCATTCTGAACTTCGACTCGATCCAGCCGAAGATCAACTCGAGTAAGGGTGAATATTTCTTCTATTTATTATGAGCATATCGGTTGATATGCGTGCGCTGTAGTGCATAATCTTTGTGCGCTTCTTGATTAAAATAAAAACGCACACCAGCACTTGTTTACTCTCTTTTCTTCATCTTTTTCTGCCACGCTAATGATTTTGGCGTGCTCTGATGTCAGTTTCAACAAATCTAAGCAGTATTTTCAGCCATGCCACTTTTTTTTGTATTCAACGCAAGTTCAGCTCCGGTAATATTTATACAGTATGAATATCATGATTGTACTTAAAAAAAAAAGATAAATGAAGCTGCTGTAAAAAGCAGTTTTAGAACGGTGTTGGAATTTGTGAAAAAAACATGACCTTACCCATTGTGTCGAACCGTTTTGATCACTTGACCTGATGGGATTAAGAGTTGGCAGTCGGAGGGGTTTTCACTCTTCTCATTGAATGGAATGGAATGTTTTACTCTTCTCATTGCCAACCCTTCATCCCAAAACAATAGGGGACAATTTTTTTTGATGGCCAGTTAATTGTCCAAATCAATGGAGCAGATTTCAGTTTTTCTGCTTGATGCATTCCTAAGACTGAACAGAATCACCTCAAGTGATCAAAACAGTTCGTCACAATGGGTAAGGTCATGTTTTTTCACACATTCTAACACAGTTCTAAACCTACTTTTTACAGCATCTTTATCAGGGTTGCCCTCACTTTCATAAAATCTGATGCATTTTTGTTCGGGTGTTCCTTTTCACCAATAAAGACATCCTGTAAAATTTTTTGACCATATTCAAAAGTCTAATGGTAATGGTGGCACCATGAGGTTCATTTTTTGCCAAAAAACGCTTATTTTATGTTTTCGCTTAAGGTTTGAATCACAATGTTGGACTCCATTTATTGATTTCTTGTGACCCAGAGATCATGTTAAGAACCTTTGCAAGGGATTGAGAAGCGTTAATATGATTCATAATACATTTGTATTGTTGAAAAGTAGTTGAACAATGATTCAATGAAGAGCTAAAACTCAAACTGTGCTTGATAATATATTTAGAATATGGACTAAAAATGTGTATCTAAGATATTTGGTATACTCTATAAGGTGCCATAATGTTTCATGAAAAGTGATTGAAATTTTGTCATCAAAGTCATAAAATAGCAGCTTTTGAGCTCCTGGTGCCACCATTAAACTTTTGAATTTTGTCAAAATATTTCACCCAGTGTGTTTTCTAACCAAAAGGAACATAAAAACAAAAATGCATCATGATCGGAGGAACTTTTCATTTTTAGGGGGCAACTGATGCACCCTAATCTTTATTTATCTGTTTTGTTTTTTAAATAATCATGACGTACATACTACATGGATATTATTGTAGCTGAACTTGTACTGAATACAAAAAAAAAAAATCATATGACTTTGAAAATACTGCTAGGATTTGTTGAAATTGACAACAACATTAGAGCATGCCAAAATCATTCGTGTCAGAAAATACCCTCAGACCCCAGAGGGTTATACTAAGCAAGAAAACGTATATTTTGAAGCCAAGTGCAATTCTTTGCAGCAAAACATTTGTTTTCAAAATTATCCTCACCTCGGCAGTTATCATCTGGTAAAAACTGCTCTGAGCCACTTCCTCTAATGTACAGCTAGGACTGTTATTGTGCATTATTTTGAAGGGAGCCAAGAGTTTTGGAGTTTTGTGTGTGTTTTTAGAGGCCATCTGGTGCAGTAGCGATGGGCGGAGCTTTGGCCAGGCCAAGCTGGCTGAGTTCGCCTACTCTGGGCCGAGCCAATCGTTTCCTCAGTACGGCCGCAGTCAGCCTCATGACCCCACGGCGACCTTTGGCCCCGCCTGAAAAGGTCAAAGTGCGCAGTCTGCCTGTGGAACAGAGGACAGAGGAGGACAGTGAGTTCCTGAAACATCTAATGCATCCGAGAACAGAACACGGTCGACACACATGAGGATTATCTTGTTTATTGTTCCCAGTCTGCAAACACCATAAGCCGTCTCTCGAGGTTCATACGTGTATCGTTTTACACTTGAGAGAAGTCTATTTTTATCAAATAGCACAGCATAATAATAAAAGCTTAATGTCACTGATACTTACATTACCCCCTAGTCCTTATAGGGCATCACAAAGCCCTGTCCACCTCCAGTATGCCCTACAAAAGAAGTCAGCGGGAAACCAATTAGCTAGGCTAGGAACGGAAAGGGAAAAAAAAATCACTCCCCTGAGAAGAAAAGTGTCACGTTTTTTTGAAACCTTGCCAGCAGAGAATCTGTTTTTCTTTTAAAAACTCCTAACATTTTTTTTTTTATCATCTCTCCTATATACCTGCACCCTTCCATTTCTAGTTGAGGGAAGCCATGGTAACGATGGGCTGTTGCTGGGGCGACCGTTGGAAGAGCCCGAGCAGCCAATCACGGAGAAGTCGCTGCTGGAGATCCTGGATGGGATCGTGATGATGTACAACCTGAGTGTTCATCAGCAGCTGGGCAAGGTGAGATCCCCGAGTCTCGAGTTTATTTTGCGAAGGATGTCTTCACTGGTGCAGTTTGGAAGAACGTGGACGCCTAGAGCGTGGTCTTGTTCGTATGGCTGGTCACTCAGTTTGATTAGCATATAAAGATGCAATTAACAAGGTTAATATAGTTCACTAAAACCAGCAGTGAAAACATTTCTTAACTGAAATAAAATATAAAATGGCAGTTTTCATCAGCCCTGTGATGACCTGGCGACTTGTCCAGGGTGTACCCCGCTTCTTGCCCATAGTCAGCTGGGATAGGCTCCAGCTTGCCTGCGACCCTGTAGAACAGGATAAGCAGTTACAGACGGTGGATGGATGGATGACCGTTTTCAAAAAGAAAAGGAAAGGAAAAACCTACAATGAATACTGCGACAACCACCTCACCAACTGCCTGACAGATATTAAAACCTGGATGAGCCACAACTTTCTCAAATTTACAGTAACAACAATAAAATTTGAAATGATCATCTTTGGTCCAAAATCCATCCTCCCCACCTCCCAAGATTTTTCATTCTGCATCGATGGTCACTCTGTTACTCCCTCCCCCCTGGTCAGAAATCTTGGAATCGACATGGACCCTGCACTTTCCTTCAAGTCACACATTAACCATGTCACCAAAACATCTTTTTTCCATCTACGTAACATAGCACGTCTCCGACCCGTTCTCTCCTCCTCAGCTGCAGAAACACTAATCCACGCCTTCATCACCTCCAGACTTGACGACTGTAACAGCATCCTGTATGGCCTCCCCTCCTCTGTTCTCCAAAAGCTGCAATATGCTCAAAACTCTGCTGCCCGAAAACTTTGCTCACTCGATCCCCCTCCAGAGAACACATCACCCCCCATCCTCTGTCAACTTCACTGGCTTCCCATTAAACAACGTATACATTTCAAGATTCTCCTCATCACTTACAAAGCTCTTAATAACCTCGCTCCCCCATACCTGACTGATCTCCTCCAACGCTACTCTCCTACTCGCCGACTACGCTCTGCTGACGCAAACCTTCTTACCCCCATCACCAGGACCAAATATCGTACAATGGGAGACAGAGCCTTCACCATTGCTGCCCCAACTCTCTGGAACTCTCTCCCACAAGTCATCCGAAACTCTGATACACTGCTGTCCTTCAAAAACCAAGTCAAAACTCATCTCTTCAGTGCTACTTACAATACTTGACACATCATCTTCCATTATCATCCACCCTTTTTTCCCTCTGTTTGTGTGCTGTGTGCGTGTTGTGTGTGTAATTTTTTTGTAAAGCGTCTTTGAGTGTTAAGAAAAGCGCTATATAAAACCAATGTAGTATTATTCTCATCTCATCTCATTATCTCTAGCCGCTTTATCCTTCTACAGGGTCGCAGGCAAGCTGGAGCCTATCCCAGCTGACTACGGGCGAAAGGCGGGGTACACCCTGGACAAGTTGCCAGGTCATCACAGGGCTGACACATATGCCGCTTTTCCACTACAAACGCGGCTGAGCCGTGCCGTGCCGAGTCGAGCTGAGTCGAGCTGAGCGGGGCTGTTGGAGTTGCATTTCGACTACAACCGCGCTGAACCATGCTGGCTGGAAGTGGGTGGACACATTGGGTGGAGTTAGCGAAAGTGGGTGGACGTCACGTGATGTCGTTAAGCAGCGCAAACAGTGACATCAGTGACAGTGGCGGAACAAGTCAGAGCCGGGCCGGGGGCGGGGCAAATGACCGGGCCCTTTATTAAAGCTTATCATAACATCGTTTTAGGCTACAAAATGTCCGCAACTGCGGTGTTTACCAATTTCAACACTACCGGGTGCAACTATGTTATTTAGTACATCAAGTCCTTCAAACGAACATGTAACTCAGAAACAAAAAACATTAGGATACTGTACATGGCTCATAATAAAACATCAATAGCCTATACTGCGCACATTATTTGAAGGGCATACGAATGAGCGCTCAGAGGTTGCAACGCTGACAGGAAGAGTCAGAAATAAAAGGAGGGCGGTGCAAACCTCACTGAATGCACTGTGTTTACCAATTTCAACACTCCGGGGTGCAACTATGTTAGTTTGTACATTAAGTCCTTCAGACGAACATGTAACTCAGAAACAAAAAAAAACATTAGGCGACATACTGTACATGGCTCATAATAAAACATCAATAGCCTACTGCGCGCATTATTTGAAGGGCATACGGCGAGCCTTGCGCTCCGCGAACTCGTCCACGATGCTCTGTATGTCACTGATTCAGTGAGCTTTTAAGCGGTAGTAAACAATAAACATGGAGGACATGGAGTCGTTAGTGTTGCTGGTCTCGGTGCTGTGGCTTGTTGTCACCGACAACGCGGACAGATACTGGCAAGAGCGTATAGATGAGGCGAGGCGCATAAGGCTTCAGAAATTCTCGTAATTCATAATTATTCTTCTTCCGGGTTTGCGGTGTTTACAGATCCCAGCGCGCTCGCGGGGCGTGTGTGGGCATGTGAGGACACTCCTCCTCACCAATCAGTGCACAGGGGAGTGTCTGCTCACGCCCCCAACCTCAGTCGGCACGGTTTGGCTCGCTTCAGCCCCACTCCAAAACGGTGCGAGTTTTAGGGGCTAAGCAGGGCTGAAGCGAGCTGAGTCGTGCTGGTTTTTGGTAGTCGAAACGCGAGCCGTGTCGGGCTGAAGTGAGCTGAAGCGAGCTAAAGTGAGCTGAAAAAGGGTAGTGGAAAAGGGCCAATAGACACAGACAACCATTCACACTCACATTCACACCTACGGTCAATTTAGAGTCACCAGTTAACCTAACCTGCATGTCTTTGGACTGTGGGGGAAACCGGAGCACCCGGAGGAAACCCACGCGGACACGGGGAGAACATGCAAACTCCGCACAGAAAGGCCCTCGCCGGCCCCGGGGCTCGAACCCAGGACCTTCTTGCTGTGAGGCGACAGCGCTAACCACTACACCACCGTGCCGCCTGTAGTATTATTATTATTATTATTATTATTATTAACACAAAATAGAATTGCAGGTGGGCGGCACGGTGGTGTAGTGGTTAGTGCTGTCGCCTCACAGCAAGAAGGTCCGGGTTCGAGCCCCGGGGCCGGCGAGGGCCTTTCTGTGTGGAGTTTGCATGTTCTCCCTGTGTCCGCGTGGGTTTCCTCCGGGTACTCCGGTTTCCCCCACAGTCCAAAGACATGCAGGTTAGGTTAACTGGTGACTCTAAATTGACCGTAGGTGTGAATGTGAGTGTGAATGGTTGTCTGTGTCTATGTGTCAGCCCTGTGATGACCTGGCGACTTGTCCAGGGTGTACCCCGCCTTTCGCCCGTAGTCAGCTGGGATAGGCTCCAGCTTGCCTGCGACCCTGTAGGACAGGATAAAGCGGCTAGAGATAATGAGATGAGATGAGAATTGCAGGTAAAATCAGCTTCGACTTTGTTTTTGGTTCATTTCCCCGTCGAGACAGTAACGGACTAGTTCTAGAAGGAGTTTCAGTTGCCTTCTTTAGCACCTACAGTTTACGATGACCTGGATGACTGAGAACCTTCACAGACGTATCCCAGTAAATGATTTGGCTACTTTAGATGAACCGTTCTGGCTTCACAGTGACCCAAATCAGGATAAACAAGTGTTGCCAAGCAAAACAAACCTCGCCCGGTCGCGCTTATGATGAATCTGAAGGAAGATATCGCGTGCAAAAAAAAAAAAAAGATTTTGACCTTTTTGGTGACCTTGACCTTGATTTTGACCTTGTGTGTGAACATACGTGGCCAATAAACATGGTTCTGATTCTCATTCTCACACCGTACTGCTCTCAGCCAATCAGAACGCATCTGAATGAATATGAAGGAAGATCATCTTCTTTTGGCTACTCCAGATTAGGGGTCGCCACAGCGGATCTTTCGTCTCCACTGCTCCCTGTCTTCCGCATCCTTCTCTACCACACCTGCCACTTTCATGTCCTCTCTCACCACATCCATGTATCTCCTCTTTGGCCTTCCTCGTTTTTGTGTGCCTGGCAGCTCCATCCTCAACATTCTCCTTCCAACATCTCAGGATGTGCCCATACCATCTCAGTCTCATCTCTCTTAGCTTAATTCCCATAGCCTGGGCCCGCCCATCCTAAGTGTGACGCAACACGAGGGCCTGTTGCGAGCTTAGTCTGGCAAGGCAAGCTATCTACAGCTCTTCCAAGCTCCTGAAAAATCGGGAGCCAATCAACTTTGAGCATCTCCAACGGCCCTGGGTAGAGGCGTGTTCAAGGCACTGACGTAGTAGAACTGCGACCGGGAGCCATAGATTGTTTACAGAATCTATGCCGGAAGCGCTTCATTCACCAGAAACATCACGAACATGGAGCAAGTTCTCATTGAAAACGGAGCAAAGAGCAGCCCTGGAGGTATTTATTGAAAGGAAGGACGTTTTCGCCTTGCTCCCGACCGGCTTCGGTAAGAGTTTAATCTACCAGTTAGCCCCGTCGCGTCACATACGTCAGAGGAAAGAGTGATGATTGGTTTAAGCTTCGTCACAGCCTTTTCTGGCTTCGACCAGTAGCAAACTGAGGCATTTCAGGGAGGCGGGTCAACCACGCACTTTGGGAAACGGCTGGGCTTAATATCTTTGCCAGACCAAATGCTCGCAGAGCTTTGAAGTCGCGTTAGCCAGACTATAATTCCCAAGCTGTCCACATGTGCTGTCCCTCTGATGTGCTCGTTCCTTATCCTGTCCAACCTGAAGGAAGGATATGAAGGAAGATATCGTGAAAAAACGATTTTGACCTTTTTGGTGACCTTGATTTTGACCGTGTGTGTGAACTTACTTGGCCAATAAACATAGTTCTGATTCTCATTCGCACACCATGCTGCTCTCAGCCAATCAGAACACATCTGAATGAATATGAAGGACGATATCGTGAAAAAACAATTTTGACCTTTTTGGTGACCTTGACCCGATGCCCATCCATCCTGAAAGTTTTTCACGAAGATCGGTCCAGCCGTTTTCCTGTAACATCATTAACAAAGAAACAAACAAACCCCACCAAAAACAATACTTCGCCTCCTGGTGGACTCCGTCCCGGGCGAGGGAATACATTAATGTGACAAGGAAGGGACATCGATCAAACCTAACTTTTTACTGGTTTCGTCTTTTCAGAGTAAGGGTCGGCAAACTTGTCCCGGTAGCATGATGATACATTTAGAGATTCTTCATTATCAGTGAGCATGAATGAAAAAACGAGCAGTGAAAAGAATCCAAATGACTTCTCGACACATCGAAAGAAGTGGTTTGTGACTAAATGAAAGCCTGCATGCTCTCCTTTGTAGACGCGTTCTCGTGTTTTACAGTCTTGACGTGTTTCTAATGGAATCTTCAACGCAACAATCAATCTCGCAGTAAGAATGGCGTGAAAACCTCACGACACACCTGGCTGAGTAATTCCTTTCCCCGAATGAGAGGAGATTAGGATCTGAGAGCTGCTCTGAGATGGGTCTCATATAGTTTTCTCGGTAGTACTGCAGCAGGGTGGATGTGATCCTTGCTGCTTGAGAAGTGATTTGCTCGGCAGAGCTGTACCAAAACAGCTTCGTCACTGTCGACACCGTGCAGCATTGTTTTACCTTACTTCAGCATATTTGTGCTGCATGAAATGTTTTCGCAAGAAAAGGAAATTTGAACTTGAGCATCAGATGGATGAATTTACGCTTGATTTACGTTCACTGTTCTGGAACTCTCTTTCGTTTTATGTATTTGTTTATTGAATGAATTGAACTCCCTCTGCAGCACTGATGCCGTTTCTGACGGGAAGCTTGTATATGGAGCTTTAGCTCACCGAGCTGTGCCAACTGCAGTGACTCGGAAGTCGTGAACGCACAATATCTCATCTCATCTCATTATCTCTAGCCGCCTTATCCTGTTCTACAGGGTCGCAGGCAAGCCGGAGCCTATCCCAGCTGACTATGGGCGAAAGGCGGGGTACACCCTGGACGAGTCGCCAGGTCATCACAGGGCTGACACATAGACACAGACAACCATTCACACTCACACCTACGGTCAATTTAGAGTCACCAGTTAACCTAACCTGCATGTCTTTGGACTGTGGGGGAAACCGGAGCACCCGGAGGAAACCCACGCGGACACAGGGAGAACATGCAAACTCCACACAGAAAGGCCCTCGCCGGCCACGGGGCTCGAACCCAGGACCTTCTTGCTGTGAGGCGACAGCGCTAACCACTACACCACCGTGCCGCCCCTGAACGCACAATATGCAACAGTTAATCAAAAAAAGGGAAGGATATCCGAAAGATGACATTCACACGACACGTCTTGTCAACGTTCTCCATATGGCAGTTTGCCACCATTATGTCATCTACTTGTCCAGACGTTCACGTCATATTTGTTAATTATAAAAAATATCAAGTGCCTTGAACCCGATACGGGTATGATACAATTCATGTACAGTACAAAGTTCTGCATTAGTTCAAATGGCGCTGCTGATATCCGATCCCGTCATGACGCTCGGCCCTTTGAGCTTTCTTCTCACGGTGCCTGTTTTCATCAAACTTGTTACAAACAGCTGTTCTGTACCGTACATCCGCCACGCCATTGTAAGGCTGTGCCTGAAAATGATGACACTAATGCCGCTTTTCCACTACAAACGCGGCTGAGTCGGGCTGAGCCGTGCCGTGCTGAGTCGGGCTGAGCAGGGCTGTTGGAGTTGCATTTCGACTACAACCGCGCTGAACCGTGCTGGCTGGAAGTGGGTGGACACATTGGGTGGAGTTAGCAAAAGTGGGTGGACGTCAGGTGATGTCGTTAAGCAGCACAAACAGTGACATCAGTGATCTTTTAAGCGGTAGTCTCACGACCCGAATAGTAAACAATAAACATGGAGGACATGGAGTCGTTAGTGTGGCTGGTCTTGGTGCTGTGGCTTGTTGTCACCGACAACGCGGACAGATACTGGCAAGAGCGTATAGATGAGGCGAGGCGCATAAGGCTTCAGAAATTCTCGTAATTCGTAATTATTCTCCTTCCGGGTTTGCGGTGTTTACAGATCCCAGCGCGCTCGCGGGGCGTGTGTGGGCATGTGAGGACACTCCTCCTCACCAATCAGTGCACAGGGGAGTGTCTCCTCACGCCCCTAGCCTCACTCGGCACGGCTTGGCTCGCTTCAGCCCCACTCCAAAACGGTGCGAGTTTTAGGGGCTAAGCAGGGCTGAAGCGAGCTGAGTCGTGCTGGTTTTTGGTAGTCGAAACGCGAGCCGTGTCGGGCTGAAGTGAGCTGAAGCGAGCTGAAGTGAGCTGAAAAAGGGTAGTGGAAAAGGGCCATAAGTGGCACAAAATAGTGTCCCTCAGCGGGTAATCCCTGTATTTCGACGGGACAGCGATGCTAACACGGAGGCAGGAAGAAAACCCGTTGCTTTTTTTTTTTTTTTTGCCAGAACTGTTGCCGAGTTGGCAAAGCAGAACTGCCAGATGCCGAAAAAGCCGTCGAATTGACGAAACCGATCCGCTGAGGCTGTATCCCTGGCCGAGGGAGGCAGGGGTGCGCGGTCACTTGCTTGAGGTGAACACCCAGGCTAGTGGGCGAAGGAGTCGCCTTACTTCTCCATTCTAGACCGGCTCCAAGCAAGGTCTAGTCACTGCCTGCAGACGCGGTCGCGCCATACTGTGTATATATGTATATTACTTGCGAAGACGTTTCCTGACATTACTGAATCACTTAACTACGCCAGTGTCACAGCGTACTACAGAAATCACCCGGGCTCTTCTGGCGTTTATAATGCTGGCAGTCGTACATGAGCTGATCGCCGATGAGGCACGTAGCACCAAGTCAGCTATAAGCCATGTACGACGAGATTGAGTGGAATAACTGTTTTATTCTATCCACATTCACTGGATTTTGAGAAACGGAGCATTTTTTATTTTTTGCAAATTCGATCAATAAAAATCTTTTTATGCAAAATATCCGACAAAATCATTTCCGATTAGAATGTAAACAAACCGGCGAAGTGACAGTAGCGATTTGTGAAAAATGCGATGATAATTCTTGAAAAATTAACAAAAGATATGTTCTTATCAAATACTTTCATTCCATATTTTGTTGCTTTTTTTTTTTTGTATTTTTGGGGATTTTGTTTTCGAGTAGTTTTTACTTCGTACTCGGTTGGTTCAGCAAAACGCGCCGCCATTTTGTTTTTCTCTACTCACGGTATATGAGCTGATATCCTAGTAGCCGAGTAGCCAGACAGAGCGCACGATTGCTCATATCCAGTGAAATATGGATAGAATAATAATTATAATATAAGTTTTAAAAAAATTATGCTTCCTTATATAACAGTTAACAGTTATTCCATGAAATCGAGTCATACATGAGCTGATAGCCGATGAGGCACGTAGCACCAAGTCAGCTATAAGCCATGTACGACGAGATTGAGTGGAATAACTGTTTTATTCTATTCATATTCACTGGATTTTGAGAAACGGCATTTTTATTTTTTTGCAAATTCGATAAATAAAAAACGGTCGACAAAATCATTTCCACTTGGCGGACATGACAGTAGCAATTTGTGGAAAATGCTATAATAATAATAATTCTTGAAAAAAAAAAAAGTTCTTACCATCAAATACTTTTATTCCATATTTTGTTGCCTTTGTATTTTTTGGGGTTTTGTTTTCAAGTAGAGTTTTTATTTCGTACTCGGTTGGTTCAGCAAAACGCGCCGCCATTTTGTTTTTCTCTACTCACGGTATATGAGCTGATATCCTAGTAGTCGAGTAGCCAATCAGAGCACGCGATTGCTTGTACCCAGTGAATGTAGATATTCTAATAATATTAATATAATATAATAAATACATTATATGGCTAAAGGTTTGTGGACACCTGATCTTTACCCCCATACCATGGTCTTCCTAAAACTATTCTAAGCATAGAATTGTGTAGAATGTTTTTGCATGTTGTAGCATTACTTCTTCCCTTCACTGGAACTAATGCCCCTGTGCACAAAGCAAGCTCTATTAAAAGATGGTCTGCCATAGCCTAGTAAACTAGACCCACCCGCCTAGCGGCCAAAAATATTTTTGCCTACGAGTGGGTCTAGCCTCGGACCATATCAACAACACACCCCGGGCATCAAATCGTGCCCGCCAATCACAATGCAAGGTTTATGTTTGGATTCTATGGGCGGGCTTTTGCAGGAGTGACGACAAAGCTGCGCGACGCTGGAGAAAGCACAACAGGAAAGATGGCTACGGCTAGTGAACAGCGCGCGTTTGACTCCGCTTTGGAATCAGTTTTAGAAGAATTAGACTTGGAGTTTTCGTTGAAACATGAGCAGGAAGAGGCTCTCCGCTCATTCCTTTTCAAGAAAGACGTTTTCGCTGTCACATTTAGTCTGGCTTGCCAGGCTACTCCCCCACTGCTTTCTGTCGCTCTGACTACGTCACAGTCACTGTTGCGCTGATTGGTCAGAGCGTTGGCCTATACGCACAGAGACAGTTTGAAAGACAACGGGTTGTTCCTACCCACACCCTTCGGAAATGTCTACGACCGAGACCAGACTAAATATTCACATTTAGTCTGGCTTGCCAGGCTAGGTCTGCCAAGTTTGGAGCGGAAGAGCTTGAGTGTCCTGTACAGAGCCTTGACCCCAACCCTACTGTGAACACCTTTGGGATGAATTGGAACCTCGACTGTACCCCAGGCCTCCTCATTCAGATTTCTTGAATTGAGTTAATTGTTAAGCTTCATTAAGTTTTTCAGTGCGTTTACTGGGCTAAATGCTGGCTGAGGTCAGCACAGTAAAGACACAAATCTCCAAACATAATCAGCTGAAATAATGGTAAGTGTATCTAAAATGAGCTAATTGCCTCCAGTAAGGATATGTTTTTGCGGTTTGTTTGTCTTTTTGACTCTGAACAGGATTACTCAAAACCTACTGATCTG
Source organism: Neoarius graeffei (assembly GCF_027579695.1). NCBI lineage: Eukaryota > Metazoa > Chordata > Actinopteri > Siluriformes > Ariidae > Neoarius > Neoarius graeffei. The sequence continues at coordinate 13,347,577 of NC_083594.1, forward strand.
ATTTCCATGAAACTTGGTGGAAGGGTGTAGCACGGGTCAAGGAAGACACTGTTAAATTACAGAGTGGATCTGAGTCATGGGGTGGCTCAAGCAAATTAGTTTCACGTTCACCAACATTGTGAGATAATATTTCCCTTTGGTGGAAGTCTGCGTGTTTAAAGTTCAGTAATGAGAAAACATATAGCCAATGTAGAAATATGATGACTTCGTATTACAATTCACATTCAGGAGTACCAGTCATCCTCAGGGATACACATAGGTCTTTTCTGTGCTATGCCCTGGTCTTTGCAGGCAGTCTCCCATCCCAGTACTAACCAGGCCCTTAAGGCGCATCGGGCGGTGCCCATCTCCATTTCCGTAGCCCTCGGCCTCTCGCTAGTCCTTTGATAACTGCAAGAGATTGGGGATACACATACCGGCACATAATTCTAATAATTTTGGAAATTTATCCAGACATGTACACTCACTGGCCACTTTTTAATAGGAACTTGTTCTTGATTCTAAGATTCCTGTTCTTGGCTGGCAGGAGTGGAACCCAATGTGGTCTTCTGCTGTTGCATGCGGAGATGCTTTTCTGCTCACCACGGTTGTAAAGAGCAATTTATATGAGTTGCTATGTCCTTCCTGGCAGCTTGAACCAATCTAGCCATGTTCCTCTGACCCTCTCTTATCAACAAGACGTTTCCATCCACAGAACTGTCACTCACTCGGTGTTTTTTGTTTTGTTTTCCGCACCATTCTGTGTAAACTCTAGAGACTGTTGTGTGTGAAAACCCCAGGAGATCATCAGTTTCTGAAATACTCAAAGCAGTCCATCTGGCTCAAACCAACACCCACAGTGCCACAGTGGAAGTCACACTTTTGAGATCACAGATTTTCCCACAGGCAGCACAGTGGTGTAGTTGTTAGCACTGTCACCTCACAGCAAGAAGGTTCTGGGTTCGAGCCCAGTGGCTGACGGGGGCCTTTTTGTGTGGAGTTTGCAGGTTCTCCTCTTGTCTGGACTCACAGTCCAAAGACATGCAGGTTAGGCTAATTGGTGGCTCTAAATTGACCGTAGGTGTGATTTGTGAGTATGAATGGTTGTTTGTCTCTATGTGTCAGCCCTGTGATGACCTGCCGACTTGTCCAAGGTGTACCCCGCCTCTCGCCCATAGTCAGTTGGGATAGGCTCCAGCTTGCCTGCGACCCTGTACAGGATAAGCGGTTACGGATAATGGATTGATGGATGGATGGATGGAATATTTGCAATTCTGATGTTTGAAGTGAACATTAACTAAAGCTCTTGATATGTACCTGTATGATTGTATGCATTGTGCTGCTGTCAAGGGATCGGTTGATTAGAGAGCTGCATCAAACAGCAGATGGATGGGTGTTCCTAAAAAAAAGTGGCCGGTACGGTTGCAGATTTGCATATCATAGAAGAGTCGACTATTGTCCTTGGCAGAGATCTGCGCTCTCGAAGTGCCCTTCCAGTTGGATAATGTTTTAATTGAATCTGGAGCAGTAAAAGATGAGCGCTTAGTTTTGGCAGGAATTTATGCTTTTTGATTATGGGTTTGGGCTGTCCATGGTGCTGAAGTGCCGAGTCGTTGCAGCAGGAATACTGTCGTTATTCAAGACGCTGTTGATGTACAGGATTATGGGATATCTAAGCCAATGTTTCATACATATGCAGTATCTTCAGAAATCAGCACCAGGATTTCATCAAGCAGCATTATGAAGGAGCACTTGATTCAGACGAGATTAGATTCGGTCCTGATTTCCAACGCCGTTCTAATCAGCAGCATATTTTTCAGAGTTTAAATCAGTAGCATTTGCATTTTATTTCCCCCAGGCATTTTAGCTAGATTGTCTGCATCTCTTTTTTTTTTTTTTATTACAATGTCATTTTCTGACCACACAGTAACTATCTGCTGGATTCAGTATTGGTTTTGCTTTCCATCTGCTTTCTGTGAACCCTTGACCTTTTTTTTTTTTTAGATTTTTTTTGGGCTTTTTTCACCTTTATTGGATAGGACAGTGTAGAGACAGGAAATGAGTGGGAGAGAGAGATGGGGAGGGATCGGGAAATGACCTCGGGTCGGAATCGAACCCGGGTCCCCGGATTTATGGTATGGCGCCTTATCCACCTGAGCCACGACACCCCCACCCTTGACCTTTTTCATTCTGCCACATTACCGGTACTTCATCTGGAGAACTGGTGCCTGTTTTTATGTTCCAGAGTTCTCTTCATAGCTTGCTTGATGACTTTGCATCAAAGGAATTTAAGGAACGTCCAGAGCCGGGTATGATGACCGCGTTTGCGTATGTCTCCCACAGATGGTGGTCGTGTCGGATGACGTTCATGAGTATGCTGTCGCTCTGAAAGACACGGAAGAGAAGATCGCCCGATGTCCAGGAAGAGTAAGACATTTACAGTGAGCTGTAATTCACCAAGCTGGTTGTCCAATACACAGTTGGACAGAATTCCTTGTCATAGATTTGACATGGAAGAGCAGCACATTTCAGTGCAGGAAAGTTTGTAGTTTTTAGAACTAATATACTTTCACCATGTGAAGAGTTTTCCCAGGCAGCTACACATATGTTAATGGTTTAAAACGACACACTCAAGAACATTCATGCTGTGTGCAGAGAGCAGACATTCTGGAGGAGCTGCAAAAGAGCCAGAAGGTGTTTGCTGAGAAGCTGAACCACCTGAGCCGCAGGTTGGCCTGGATCAACGGCACCATTTACTCCAAGGTAAAACGCCATACACACCGAGAGAGAGAGAGAGAGAGAGAGAGACAGTGCATTCTCTCGTTCCTAAATCTACTTACAAGGACACGTTTTTACAGTGAATGATTCTTTTGCTCCATCAGGAGATCAGGCTCTGACTCTTCTTTCTGACCCTGTAGGTTAATTTCATTGATCTTCTCTTAAGCTTTATTTGCTGAGGTAGGAACTTGAATCTGGCCCATAAAGAAAGGCAGACGTTTCAACTGCAGCTGAGAAATAAACAGTATTGGTCAGTGGCTATACTGCATAAACTTCAGGAGGTTGGCAGTCAGGGCGTGTTCAGTAAACGGCAATGCATCAGAACAGACGTTTTTCGGTAGTGTGTAAGAAAATAAGCAGGGATCTATTTACACACTTCTGAACACTTTGAGCATCATGAAAAAACTAAAGATGGGAATTCGGGCACGTTGTTATCTGGTTTTGATTCAGCTTGTGTTTATAAAATGATACTTTATGTATTGTGAGACATTAATGTACTATGTCTGTATCAGGGCTGAACAAACTACGCTTTTCTAGCACTTTTTAAAATGTTCTGAATACTTGCGGCAAATAAAATCCAAATTAAAATGTCTACAGGGATGTGATTTTTCCGCGAATTCGCGGAATTCCGCTTTTTTCACCTCAAAATTTAAAAAAAATTTTTTTTCAGATTTTTCGCTCAAAAATCCGCATTCATATCCTATTCGTTCCGACTTTCAGTAATTCCGTCATTGAGATGAAATGAGGTACGTGATTGGCCCATCGCTCTGTAACAACCAATGAACGCGCTTGTTAGATAGCTGTACGTCAGCTCATTTCAAACAAAGAGTTGAAAGATGGCAGCCTCCGTGATCGAGCGTAAAGATGCACCTGATCGTCAGTTTGGTGTGTGTGTGTGTGTGTGTTTTTTTAAAGTAAATAAACATGGGGAAGAAGAAAAAACAACCCAGCTCATTTCTTTCCCCATAATAAACCTGTGAGTGGTGATGGTGTCACTGCACGTGCGACAGTTGGGTATGTTTTTGCGGAGTGACGAAGGTTGCCGTGGCAACGGGGCCTCGCGCCATCTGTTGCTTCCTGGATGCGCATGCGCACGCTATGAAAGCTGTGGTGAAAAGGTTAGCATCGGAGGCTAAACCTTCTGAGGAGAAAAGAAGGGGCGGTTTTTATTTGTTTGTTTTAGTGACGTCCGAAGAAACAGCAGTTTAAATCGCGGCTCTAGTTTACAAATCAAAATGGTTACTCAGTGAAAACAAAACAAAAGCTGGAGCGAGGGGGAGCGGTGGGAGTTTAACCCGGGAAAGTGAGTCTGTGAGGCGGCAGTGATGCTTGACCCCTCCCGCCTCCTCTCACTTTACCTCAGAGTCTCTGCCAACTTCATCACAGATTATTTCACCTTTTTCACTCGAAGTTAGTTTTAATTTTCGCTCAAAACTTTTCCCACAGCGTGGATGTAAGGTAATTATACACAATTTTGATTTGTTTATTCAATATTAAAATGTTAGTGCAAATAATACATACTTGCCAACTTTTCAAAATTCTCACGAGGGAGAAAAGTGCATGAAAGACATTTTCAATTGGCCGAGGGTCTGATGCGCGGCTGAAATGATAAAAACAGTGGATCCCAATTAATTGCAAACACATTTTTTGTGAATGTTTAGTGAAAAAGTGATTTTTATTCTTGCATATGAAAATCCTCAAGTGAGTGAACACTGTACAGTTCTGTATATGAGTCAATTTCACAGAAAACGTGTTTTTTTTTTTGTCTGGACGTGTTTTGTTTACATTTTGAGATTTCTAAAACCTTTTTATGGTCTCATATGATAAAACATTATCAGTTCTACCTTGCATTTCAAAATTTGACTACTTTGGTTCATAAATGTGTATTTTGTAGCAAATTTTAGGGTCGAAAATGAGCAAAAATGGCTGTTCCACTGAAAAGAGACTTTTTTTCAGACATGATTCTTAATGTTAGACAAAGGTGGAATTGAAACTTTTTCATGTTCAACGACAAGACTGTGGAAACATATGTCGTCACAAATTGAAAATGCCATTAAGAAAAGATATTTTTTCGATGTTTTGTTAATTTTTGTACCTGTCCCAGAGGTTTGTGTCAGTTCTGTTACCGTGATTAATCACATAACAAAAATAAATGCTCCCAAAAGCTATTATTGAAATTATTTGTTGCCAAGGATCTACATATTCTCACCTTTTATATGGATGGCAGAATGAACTGAATCTGAGAATATTTACTTAAAAATTTCAGTTTTGGTAAGTAGTCTATGCATGACTAATTTTTTTGTGTCAATCCTGTTACCCTGTCTAAACGGGGTGTGGAGTAACTTAATCAAATATTAGAAGTTGCCATACATAAGAAGCAAACTGGGAGACTCCCAGGAGCAATAGAGTTTAATAAATAATGGTGGATGAATTCTTATGTTGCATCATGTTTGTTTGAAAAGGCACATTTAGGTATGTTCAACTTCTACAGTAATTGAAAGTATAAATTTTGTTTTTCCTTATACAATTTTCTATTTATTCTAATGCAGATTATTTAATTTAGAATGACATTTTTAGGTTTCATGTTTTGGCTTTTTGTCAGTTAAGAGTCATTGAATTTACTATAGGGGCTCAGAGTTGCATGTTGACCATTAAATTGGCTTGAATTTGTTAATCATGACAAGTTTTTTCTTGTGTGTTTGCTTTCCATTTTAGTACAATTTTTAAGTCAGAAAACCCCAGAACCCAGGAGCTTCGGGGGGCTTCGCCCCCCTTGTCCCCCCACCAGGGCGCTGCCCTGGACCAGCTGGGGGCCTGCGGCCCCCAGACCCCCGGCTAAAATTTTCAGATAATTTCACCAGCCCCAAATCACATCCCTGTGTCTAAGACCCCACGTTCAAGTAAACAAAAGCTACTGAAAAACCTTTTGGCCAAATGAACCTCGGCAAAGGGGAAAAAATATGGCATGCTTTTACATTTATTAGTTAGCATATTTAACGTATTAGCAAATTTAATAGTTAACAATTCCTAACAAGAACCAGAAGTAACTGGATCTCAACAGCCATCCTAATGCCATTTTTATAATATTATACCGTATGTAGTAAACATGCAGTACTAGTCAAAAGTTTGGACGCAGGTTCTGATTCAGTGTTTTTTCTTTATTAAGACAATTAATGCCTTAAAGTAATGATGGATGTCGTTTCTCTTTACTTAGTTGGGCGGTTCTTGGCGTAATCTGGATTACTGCATCCTTACTATTTACCGTTTGATCTCAAACGCATTAAAGGGGCAAGAAATTCTACGAAGCCATTCCAGGTGGCTACCTCATGAAGCTGGTGAAGATGATGCCAATAGTGTGCAAAGCGTCAAGATAAACGGTGGCTACTTTGAAGACTCTAAAATATGAAACCTGTTTTGTTTTGCTTATCACATAATTCCAGATGTGTTCCAAGTGTTATTTGATAGTTTTGATCTGTTCAGTTTTGTTCAACAATGTAGAAAAGTCAAAATACAGAAAAACCTATGAATGAGTAGAGTAGGAGTGTCCAAACTTTTGACTGGTAGTAAATTGGAAGCCATTTGGGATTTGATCCAATTTGAACGACGGTGTTGTAAATGCAGCGGAACTTCTTGAAAGATCATGATCTTTCCTAAAACCTGTGTGTTGTAGGAGAAGATGTTGGATGTTTACTGGCTCCTGCGTGTGTGTATCCGCACCATCGAGCACGCCGACAACACGGGCTCCTTGTTCGCCTTCACCCCTGAGTTCTACCTCAATGTGGCCATGAATAGCTACAGTGCCCTTAAGAACTACTTCAGCCCTTCCAACAGCATGGAGGAGCTCCCAGGTAGAAACGCACTGAACAGCTCAGTGAGGGCTTGCGCAATGGCGCCGGATAAAGATGCAAATTCCCTGAAACTTGCTAGACAGTAAATGATCATTTAGCCTGATCTAATGTGCATAATGATTGTGTATTATTATGGAACAGCTTCTAAAATGGCGTCCTGAGGCCATTGCTGCAGTATGTTTCTGTTTGCGGAGTTATTTTGACTACAGCTTTATTTACCAAGTGTGTGTTTTTTGAACAGGTTATGAGGACACGCTCACTCAGCTTGCTGCTATCCTCGCTAAGCACTTTGCAGACCCGCGCATCGTGGGCACAGGTAACGCCATGGCACTGCAGTTGACATTGGCTCAGTGTTATGCTCAGGGAAAAAATTTTTTAAAACGGAGCTGCTCTTACCTACAAGTAGGTGTGTGTGGGGTGTGTGTGTGTGTATGTTCCGTTGTGAAAGCCCTGCATATTTCCTAACCTCAGGTAGGACTAGGTTCATTACATCATCATAGCCAGAGTCGGGTGTAATAAAAGCAGAGCTGTTATGATTTATGTGGCAAATATTGAATTAGAGTCCTGGCTTGCGTTCCCCCCCGAAGCTTCCTTTCATACTTAAGTTAATGTCCAAGATCTTTCTCTTTCTCTTTTTTTGTCTCATTCTTCTCCCATCATCTCTCATCATGCTCTCATGACATTCACCTTGTTTTCTCCCTTCATCCCTCGCTTGCTCTCGTGTTTTCTCTCTCTCTCTCCTCTCCCTCCCTCCTTCCTTTTCCTCTCATTGCCCCGATCTATCCCTCCTAATGTCCTATCTATTTTCATTACCTTCAGCGAAGGATACAAAAAGAACCTGAGCCAAAAATGTTCGTGTAATCTGTTAAGCAGCTATTTTAATGGGGAAAAAAAATCTAATATAGTCTGTGCTTTTTGTGGCCTATTTGTCACACAGATGAATTCTTCTTCATATAACGTTCTCCTTCCGGGCAACGTGAAACTATTTGCATGGTTTTTCTGTATTTCTGTGAAGGCCATTTGCACTTTTGTAGACCGTCACATCAGCTCCGAATGAATTCACTTGTATCCGAGTACAAATGAAAATTGGAGACATAAATTCAGGCTTAAAATCTGTTCAAAGTTTGAAAGAGATTACACCAAACGACATAGTTTTAATATTGCATTAAAGGTGCAGTATTTTTTTTAAAGATATTTTTTGGGCTTTTTGCACCTTTATTGGATAGGACAGTGTAGAGACAGGAAAATGAGTGGGAGAGAGAGACGGGGAGGGATGGGGAAATGACCTCGGGCTGGAATCGAACTCGGGTCCCTGGATTTATGGTATGGCGCCTTATCCACCAGAGCCATTCTGCATAATCAGGGTCATTAAATGAGAAGCGTTACGTTTGGAGAAAGGAAAACAATGCATTCCAGCATAAGAACCTTATCCCATCTGTGAAACATGGTGGTGGTGGTGTCATGGTTTGGGCCTGTTTTGCTGCATCTGGGCCAGGACGGCTTGCCATCATTTGATGGAACAATGAATTCTGAATTATACCAGTGAATTCTAAAGGAAAATGTCAGGACATCTGTCCATGAACTGAATCTCAAGAGAAGGTGGGTCGTGGAGCAAGACAACGACCCTAAGCACACAAGCCTAAATGACTTATTCCTTTGTTTATTGACTTTTTTTTTCTTTCTTTCTTACTTCTTACGCTATATGGCCAAAAGTATATGAACACTTGCTCATCGTGGCTGTGAGGATTTGCCCGTTCAGTCAGACTCTTTGGGTGAGGAAGCCTGGGCTTCAGGCTGTGTTCCAGTTCATTTCAAAGGCGTTTCTTTGGCGTTGAGGTCAGGACTCTACGCAGGACACTCGAGTTCTTCCACACCAATCATGTCAAACCATGGATCTCGCTTTGTGTACAGGAACAGATTTGGCCCTCTTGGTTCCAGTGAAGGGAAATTGTACTCTTATGGCATACAAAGACATTCTATACAATTGTGTAGTGACATATGGGTATGATGGTCAGGTGTCCACATACTTTTAGCCATAGAGTGTGTTTAGCAGAGGTGGACAAAGTACCCAACTTCATTACTTAAGTCAAAACACAGATCCCACTGGTCAAATGTTACTCTGATACAAGTGAAAGTTGTCCAGTCAAATTTTTACTCAAGTTAAAGTACTGAAGTACTTGCTTTTAAAAATACTTAAGTATTAAAAGTACATTTTCTGTCAACGCATCCATCATTGTATTATTGCTACAACACTTACAAAACCTAACGCCGTTACCAAAGACAGAAATGTTAATTCAGAAAATGAACGCATGCCGTGCCATCATGGTGGTTTAACGTTAAGCTAGCTAGTCAGTGAAGCTCCACCTGACATGCTAGCAAACTCTTTTCAAACTCGAAATCTATTGGGTAGCTAACGCTACTAGAAAAGAAAGATGTATACATTCTGTTTATTTGGCAAGATTATGCTAAAGCATATTTCTGAAAGCACTTCAGATAAGTTAACGTTATTCATGTTAGCGTAACTCCGTTTTTACATGCTAACTAACGGTGTCCAAATTAACTAGCTACGGTATGTGTTAACATTAGCCGTGGACAAGGCTACGACAACTTGGCGGGCAAATCCATCGAAAGTCATTTGACTAACCAGACTGCATAGCTATTGCGACGTTACCACTAGCTCTAAAAGCACAGACAACTTCGTTGCAAGCTTTCTCTTGGAATAAAACGTTTATATACTTCGATATGCCTCCGCAGGTCGGACGTCGAGTTTTTGTAGGCCGTGATGTGGTTTGTTTTCGGCAAACATTTAAAACGAAACGAATCGTTAATCCTTTCAGAAAACTGAAACATGGGTTCATGGGCCATGAGTGTGTGCGTTCTCCAGAAGAACCGCCTCCTTCCATTCGGCCATCAACTGATCGTGTTAAATAATGTCGTTGAGAAATAACTAAAGTTGATTTTATCCAGTCTATGGATGTGACGTGACCCGAGTGATTACTGATAGTCTGTCTCAGTGTCACCTGCGAAAAAGCCAATCACGTTTTAGAAAAAAGAAAAAGCATCGACTTTCAAAGCTGCTTCATAGTAACGAGGACCTTGATAGAAATGTAGTGAAGTGAAAAGTACGATATTTGCCTTTCAAATGTAGTGAAGTTAAAGTCATAAGTTGCCCCCCCCCAAAAAAATACTCAAGTAAAGTACAGATACTCAAAAAAGTGTACTTAAGTACAGTAAATGTTAGCCTGGCTAACGCGACTTCAAAGCTCTACGAGCTATTGGTCTGGCCAAGCTATTAAGCCAAACCGTTTCCCAGAGCCCGTGGTTGACCCGCCTCCCTGAAATGCCTCAGTTTGCTACTGGTCGAAGCCAGAAAAGGCTGTGATGAAGCTTAAACCAATCACATCACTCTTTCCTCTGACGTATGCGACGCGACGGGGCTAACTGGTAGATTAAACTCTTACCGAAGCCGGTCGGGAGCAAGGCGAAAACGGCCTTCCTTTCAATAAATACCTCCAGGGCTGCTCTTTGCTCCGTTTTCAACGAGAACTTGCTCCATGTTCGTAATGTTTCTAGTGAATGAAGCGCTTCCGGCATAGATTCTGTAAACAATCTATGGCTTCCGGTCGCAGTTCTACTACGTCAGTGCCTTGAACACGCCTCTACCCAGGGCCGTTGGAGATGCTCAAAGTTGATTGGTTCCCGATTTTTCGGGAGCTTGGAAGAGCTGTAGATAGCCTGCCTGGCCAGACTAAGCTCGGAACAGGCCCTCGTGTTGCATCACGCTTAGGCTGGGCGGGCCCAGGCTAAGTAAATGCACTTCGTTAATATCCACCCCTGGTGTTTAGTTACTTATTGAATTCTTTGATTTATTTCAGTGTAAGTAAAGTTTAGCTACTTCACCTGGCAGCTTGTCCACTTCACAAACAATAACGTTATTGCGGTATTGCTGTTTTCTCGTTTTCACGTGTCATCAGCAAGCATCGGCTGCTACCAGCGTGGGGGAGAAAACTGACCTCTGAAGCTATTTAGCGCGATGCGGCTGGGCGTGATCAGATATAAACGTTAATAGATATGAAATCAGATACTGCAGAGCTTTTATACTTGGCTCTCTGGATGTAATGCAGACTTAGGACATGCCCGTTATTGATTTAATTTCCTGTTCTTCCTGAAGCTTTTGTGTTCTCAATAAAGTCCTTTCTTATACCCGAACTAGTGCAACATGCTCATACGTTAATCAGTCTATGTTAATCCTTTTATAATAGGATTACATGTGATTGATTGTGCCTCGAGCCTGTTGTTGACTTGAGCGTGGCGGTACTTTCTAGCTAGACACACTCGGTCCAGGTTACAATTCTTCCGAGCGTTATTTCAACTTGCAGCGGTGGCCTTTGAAGGTTGTCCTAATTTCCAACTTCTGTTCAAACCCCTGAGCGTTTAATTACAGCAGTAAACGTAAAATGCCTCTATTTTAATCCGGTGGCCTTTCTGTTCCTCTTCAGACATTAAAGACTCACTGATGCAGGCCCTGGCGAGCTACGTGTGCTACCCGCATTCACTCCGAGCTGTGGAGAGGATCCCTGAGGAGCAGTGAGTACATTACATTACGTTACCCATAATCCCCTCAGGGGCGCGGGCGCACACACACACGGTGCTTCAGCTCTATTAAAGCAGAGCTTCACCAACATGGTGCTCGCTGCTCACTACATTGTCCTGCTCAGGATTTCACATAAACGCAGTGCGAGAAGTGAGTTTGGCATTTAGGGAAATGTCTTGGATGCAGAGGTTCTCGTCGTGTCCGAATCAGAAGGCTATAATGCCTTGATGTCTTGGTCGGTTTTCTTCTAAAGGCATCGTTCTGATAGCTATAAAGGCACCTGTATGGTAAAGGTTTGAAACGGGCTTTGATGGTTCACAGAATTATGGGTAATACGTCTTTTTGATGTCACGCAAAACGTCCTCGGCAACAAGAAGTCGTCATCCGTGTTAAATGGTTCGTTTGTATTTACGTGAGCTCACATACGACCTTTTGACCTTTGTTTAGGCGGGTGGCTATGATGAGGAACCTGTTGGCGCCGTACGAACAGCGGCCGTGGGCTCAGACTAACTGGATCCTCGTCCGTTTGTGGAGGGTGAGATCCCTTTCTCATTATCCTTTCTTTTCTCTTTCTTCTCTCCTTCCCCATTACTTTTTTTTCCTGTCTCCTAGGTCCTGATACATCTCTCATCTCGTACATCGAATCCCTTCTCGGTTGATTTTCTCAAACCTCATTCCTCCTCATCCCTTTCTCTTTCCACATCCCTTCCTCCTCCATTATAACACATTCCTCCTTTCTCATCCCCTTCTTCCTCATCCATTCTCTTTCTTTTCCTGATCCCTCGTCCTCATCTCTCCTTCCATTCCATCTGTTATATGTCCGCATTGTCTGCTTATTGTTTTAAAGGTTCAGCCTAACGCAGCTCCGTCTGGTTTTTCATAATCACTTTAACGACACTCCGTTCATTTACAGGGCTGCGGGTTCGGCTACAGGTACACCCGGCTGCCGCACCTGCTCAAAAGCAAACCCGAGGATGCCAACCTGCCCAGCCTGCAGAGTGAGTCCATGCTGGAAATCTGTTTTCTTTTTCCAACTGGGAGACCTGGATATCGTTTTATCTTCTATTCGTGTCTGTCACATGTAGACTGTATGGCCAAAAGTTTTTAGACACCTGACCAATCGTATCCATACTTGCTGTGCTTGTTGAGCGTTAATGAGGTCAAGTGAGAAGGTCTGGGATGAAGTCTGGTCCAGTTCATCGCAAAAGTGTTCAGGGGTCTGTGCAGGGCATTTACGTTGTTCCACTCAACCTTGGTGAACCATGTCTTCCTGGAGCACACTTTGTGCACAGGTGCATTGTCATGCTGGAACACATTTAGGCCTCTTAATTCCAGTGAAGGCAAACTGCAACGCTACAACTTCGAAATGCGTTTTATACATTTGGAGCATCAGTTTGTAGACGGTTAAGGTACGAGCGTGATAGTCAGGTGTACATATACTTTTGGCTATATTGCGTCCTGTAGTCGGTCTTTCACGTTTCATTCGCGTCGTCTTCCATTTTCCTTTCCCGTTTCAAATTTGTCTCCCACAATGCCTTGAGCGAACGGGGAAAGCCCACCACGTGATGCATGACGTAGTCTCTTGTATTGAAGCAAGAAATAATAGCGGAGAATTTTGAGCCACATGGCCCTAAATTCATTAATTGTTCTATTAAAAAAAAAAAAAAAAACTAATAAAATTGGAAGTCTGTGATTCGAATTCAGTAGCTTTCGGTCCACTGAACAAAAATAATTGGGTGTCAGGGAAAATTCTTTTTATGGCCTACACTTGAACAATCTGAAAGGCCGTCTAGCTTTAACTCTTGATTGTAAAATTGCATGGGATTTAGTTTGGTGTTAATTTTGACTTGCATGATAAAATACTTTTTCAACCTCATTATGAACCACGTTTAATCGAGTCGGAGTTGAAATTCCGGAGCGCAGCTTTTAGACACTCAGGGTGCCTTTGAGACGGGGAAAATACAGCCTCAGGAGGATGTCTAAAAAGACAGCAAGGCATCAAGGACCACTCAAAACTCTCATTTCCTGACTTCTAAGATGCTTTCAGACAGCCTCCAGTTGAAGGCGACATCAATGTATCCTCAATGCTGGCTGCCTATTACCCATCAATCTGTGTCGCAGCTCCTTCAAGCAAAGGGGGGAAAAGGGGGAAAAAAAAGAGATGGCAAACCGAACTTCACAGAAAGTAATTTTGTATGCAATCAGAGATGTCCACAAGCGCCGACGACTGGCGGTTTTCTCCACCTACACAGACGGTCTGCGCCAGCTACTCGATCCCAAAAAAACCCACCACCAACAACAAAGCTTGCCTTTCAATGTTCAAGCGATTTTATATCGTCTCCGCTGCTCATAATTTGCTGCAAATCCAGTTATTCCAGCACGAAATTGTCTTCAATTCGGGTCATGACCGGAAGCAACACTATATTTGTTGGTTAGATTCTCGTGCTCGGATTGGCTGAGCTGGACCACGTGACCACACCGTAGTGTATGTAGTTATGTTGCAGAGCCAGGCAGCGTACTACAGAGGGGAACTGAGAAAACCAAGCACACGCACAAACCTTTCATACAGGTTTTGCAAGTATTTTACAGGAAAATGGTTCTTAGCATTAGCACATTAGCATTAGCCGCCTACTACTTTTCATCTCATCTCATTATCTTTAGCCGCTTTATCCTGTTCTACAGGGTCGCAGGCAAGCTGGAGCCTATCCCAGCTGACTACGGGTGAAAGGCGGGGTACACCCTGGACAAGTCGCCAGGTCATCACAGGGCTGACACATAGACACAGACAACCATTCACACTCACATTCACACCTACGCTCAATTTAGAGTCACCAGTTAACCTAACCTGCATGTCTTTGGACTGTGGGGGAAACCGGAGCACCCGGAGGAAACCCACGCGGACACGGGGAGAACATGCAACTCCACACAGAAAGGCCCTCGCCGGCCACAGGGCTCGAACCCGGACCTTCTTGCTGTGAGGCGACAGCGCTAACCACTACACCACCGTGCCGCCTTACTACTACTTTTATTTATTTATAAATAAAGCCAGCTACTTCAGAATTTCTGGAGAAACCCTGATAAATATACGTTTTTGAGCTTTATTTCGCGTCGATTTTTGAAAAGTTACCAAGTTACTATTTTATAACCCTGTGATCACAACTAAATTATTTTGTTTGATATGATTCATGCGAGGGGCGGCACGGTGGTGTAGTGGTTAGCGCTGTCGCCTCACAGCAAGAAGGTCCGGGTTCGAGCCCCGTGGCCGGCGAGGGCCTTTCTGTGTGGAGTTTGCATGTTCTCCCCGTGTCCGCGTGGGTTTCCTCCGGGTGCTCCGGTTTCCCCCACAGTCCAAAGACATGCAGGTTAGGTTAACTGGTGACTCTAAATTGACCGTAGGTGTGAATGTGAGTGCGAATGGTTGTCTGTGTCTATGTGTCAGCCCTGTGATGACCTGGCGACTTGTCCAGTGTGTACCCCGCCTTTCGCCCGTAGTCCGCTGGGATAGGCTCCAGCTTGCCTGCGACCCTGTAGAAGGATAAAGCGGCTAGAGATGATTCATGTGGAATCTGTTACCCAACGAGCTAACTCTTTTTGGTTTAGTTATCCGGCATTCTGACATCACACGTTACCATAAACGTTATCCTTAAACATCGTTTGAAACAAACATCCTTAGAAGATGCCTTCAGTTGAAAGTCCTGCCATAGGAGACCCCTGTATTTTACAGCAACAACAACGAGGCAGCAACATTCTGTTTCGAACACAGCCGGAGCGACCGCAGAGCTGAACTCGGTGAAAACAGAAAACAACAATAAGCTAAGCTGAAAGAAAATGGCAGGGGGGAAAAAAGGGTCAATCATTAAAGTCGTCACGAAAGATAGTAACACTGCGACTCTTTGGAAATGATCTAAATAAGGTTCTTCTACAGGAGTCTCAACACTCAACGTCACCACAGCTTAAAATTAAGCTCAAGTCATTTTTTTTTTTTTTTATCTGTTGTGGATTATTAAATCATTCATCAAGGTGCTTTTTGGATGCGAAATCACGATGTGTTTGGATGGATTTTTATGGAAAATGCATCAGTCCCTCGTGCAGAACGGCCTTCTATCAATCATGCCAGAAACAAAGCGCTAAACCTTTCTCATCAGCATCGACACGTGCAGCACAACACAAGCAGAGCAGTCTATTAATAGTGAAAAAACCCAACTATTAGCTATAGCTGTCATCCATCATGTTCTGTTGGAAGCAGATATGCTTTCAAGGTACTTTTGGTGCGTTTAAAAAAAAAAAAGTCTCTGAGGCCGACAGAGAATTCACTCAGTCATGTTGGAACAGGGGCGGCACGGTGGTGTAGTGATTAGCGCTGTCGCCTCACAGCAAGAAGGTCCGGGTTCGAGCCCCGGGGCCGGCGAGGGCCTTTCTGTGCGGAGTTTGCATGTTCTCCCCGTGTCCGCGTGGGTTTCCTCCGGGTGCTCCGGTTTCCCCCACAGTCCAAAGACATGCAGGTTAGGTTAACTGGTGACTCTAAATTGACCGTAGGTGTGAATGTGAGTGTGAATGGTTGTCTGTGTCTATGTGTCAGCCCTGTGATGACCTGGCGACTTGTCCAGGGTGTACCCCGCCTTTCGCCCGTAGTCAGCTGGGATAGGCTCCAGCTTGCCTGCGACCCTGTAGAACAGGATAAAGCGGCTACAGATAATGAGATGAGATGAGATGTTGGAACAGGGTTGTGTAGTTTTATACATAAAAAGATCATCATTTTCAATCTTGCTGGCCCTTGGACTTCAGTTTTTGTGATGTGATGTGATGAGATGAGATGAGATGAGATGAACCTCTGATATCCTTCCATCAGAAACTCGCACTTGATTCCCAGACACCATTGGTAGAGAAACAAGTGCACGAGCTTCCTGCGGCTGGAGAAAGTGAACTCAAAAGTGCCTGTACTTCTTAAAGGGGCGGTTTGTGAATTTTTTTTTTCTTCTTCTTTTCTTTACCGAGCTGTATTCTGGTCTCTGGGGTGAATTACAATTTGAAGTGAAAATATTTACACGACTATGTCTTTATCACCAAGTAACCTTTAAAAAAAAAAAAAAAAATTAAGGATAATTTCTGGGTCGTACATAAAAGATACAACTCCGATCCCCTGCATGGTAGTGTTGTGAGTCACAATTTATGACGTTATTTCGATAAGTGTCTTTGAAATTGTTTGATTATTGTAGAGATAGAAGTCTACTGATTTAAAAAAATATATATAGATTAGTGCTGTCAAAAATGTCGCGTTATTAATGCGTTAACTTGACTCAATTTTAATGGTGATAATTTTTTTATCGCGAGATTAACGCTCTGTGACATGATGTAGGTTTTTCATAAGCTTTTGAAACTGCCAGGAACTTGGAACAGAGACTTTGCTTAGAAAACCGATAGCAGCTAGACTGTAATGCCACGCCCCGCACAGCCAGAGTCCTCTGCCCTCCCCCCTCAAAGAACCAGCGCGGGCAGGGCGCGCTAGTAGAGATGGGATTTATGGCTCTTTGATGGGATCCGCATCTTTGTGATCCCTTCTTTGAAAAGAGCCGTTCAAAAGACTGGCTCATTTGGCTCTTTTTAAATATTTATTCAGTTTTAAGAAGACAGCGTCTAAAGAAGCCAGATCCCTCTGAACTGTAAACTCAATGCTATCCCAGAAATCCTTCCTGTAATATGCAAATTTGGCCGCCTCTGATTGGACAGCGTGACGCATCAACAGGCAGAAAGTGTAAAAGTACAAAATGTGTTAAGTGAGCTGAAACAGTAAAGATCAGATTCAATGCAATATTTATCAACGAACAACTTAAAGTTAATATAATAGTGTACTTTATATTATAATCAAGCATGTCAAGCCTACCGTCACTGTGTAACCTGTCTCTCTGATAGACTAACTCAAGCAGTAGATCACTTCACTCATGGTTCTCTTGTTAGTCTCGGGACGAAGAGCCCCGGTGCTCAGCTTAGCTTTCAGTTTGCAATAAGAAAAACATTGGTACAAAACAAGCCCATTCACTTTTTTATGCTGGTAAGAGAATTACAATGGTTTTTTGTGTGACAAAAATGTGCGATTAAATTGCGATTAATCGCGAGTTAACTATGATGGTTGCGACATTAATCGCGATTAAATATTTTAATCGCTTGACAGCACTAATATAGATATATATTATTGTCAGTTATACTCGTATAGTCAAGTTATTCCATGAAATCGAGTCGTACATGAGCTGATAGCCGACGAGGCACGTAGCACTGAGTTGGCTATACAGTCAAGCCCGAAAGTCTGCACCCCCCCCTTCACCTTCTCCACGTTTTATTACATTACAGACTTATTCTACAATAGATTTTCATTATTTTGTCACAAAATTCTTCACAAAATAGCCCATAATGACAAAGTGAAAGCAGGTTTTTAGACATTTGTGCTAATTTATTAAAAATCAAAAATGTAAAATATCATATCTACACAAGTGTGCACACCCTTTGATATGACACCCAGAAGTGAGCTGAGGTGCATTTTGTTTCCACTGATACTGCTTGAGATGTTTCTATAACTTAGAGTCCATCTGTGGTAAATTCAACTGATTGGACGTTATTGAGGATTGCCAACACCTGCCTATATAAGGTCCCACAGTTGACTGTACATATCAGAGCAAACTCCAAGCCATGGGGTCAAAGGAATTATCTGCAGACCTCAGAAACAGGATTGTGTCAAGACATAGATCTGGAGAAGGGTACAGAAAAAATGCTGCAGCTTTACAGGTCCCAAAGAGCACAGTGGCCACCATCATTCGTAAATGGAAGAAGTTTGGAACCACCAAGAATCTTCCTAGACCTGGCCGCCTGGCCAAACTGAGTGACTGGGGAAGACGGGCCTTGGTCAGCGAGGTGAGCGTGAACCCGAGGGTCACTCTGACTGAGCTCCAGCGTATCCTTGTGGAGATGGGAGAACCTTTCAGAAGTTCAACCATCGAGGCAGCACTCCACAAATCAGGCCTTTATGGTAGAGTGGCCAGACGTAAACCAGTCCTTAGTAAAAGGCACGTGACAGCCCACTTGGAGTTTGCCAAAAGGCACCTAGAGGACTCTCAAACCATGAGAAACAAGATTCTCTGGTCTGATGAAACCAAAATTTAACTTTTTGGCCTGAATACCAAGTATCACGTCTGGAGGAAACCAGGCACCGCTCATCACCTGGCTAATGCCATCCCTACAATGAAGCATGGTGGTGGCAGCATCGTGATGTGGGGATGTTTTTCAGCAGCAGGAACAGGGTGACTAGTCCTGACAGAGGGAAAGATGAATACAGCTAAGTACACCAAGATCCTTGAAGAAAACCTGCTCCAGAGCGCTCTGGACCTCAGACTGGGGCTCTGTGAGTTTTATTTGGTGAGAAATCAAGCAGGTCTTTAGTGATATCATTGTGAACTGAAATAACCAGCAAGCTATAAAACAAAACGAATATGAGAAAAGTAATATAGTATTTAAAGACCCACTGACAGTCATTTCGTATTAATTTTTAAACAAACAATATATGACTCCAAAGATAAATCCTGGTTTTAATTCTTGGTTTAACTGTCCGTTTTAAACATCAGAAGTAATTTTAAATTTCGCGCCGGGAGCTTGACCTGGATATGAACTGGGCTCATTCAGAGATGCCGGAAGCGACGTCACATCAGTGTGTCGTTTTTGTTTACAAGTCACTATGTTGGTTCAGTTCTCACAAGTCTTGTGATATTGAGCTGTGGTTTTGTTGTGATTTCCTTGCGTGAAAAAGTTAAATGGCGTCTAACCGAAAAGGGATTACATGTGTGGCTTACGGGTGTTCTAACACCACGTCGGAAGGAGTGAAACTCCATTCCTTTCCTTGGAAAAAACACCCTGAAACAGCAAAAGAGTGGGAAAGAAACGTTTCCAAAACGCGTGCGAACTGGAAGTCAACAAAATGGTCACGTCTCTGTTCAGCACATTTCGAGGAGCACTGTTTCACTTTGTCGTCCAGAACTCGAAGAACGTTTGATCCAACTTATCCACTGGTGTTGGAGGAGTCAGCTGTGCCGACGTTGTTTGACAGGCCCAGGCCGAATCAATCTGTCAAAAGAGAAACAGATGACAGCAGACCCCCTGAAGGGGCGGTCAAAAAGCGAATGTCCGGTGGTGCCTTTGCCAAAAGAGAACGAGCCAGGGTACGTGGCTATGTGTTGTTATTCAATACATGTATGTTGTTTAAAATTTGTTGTAACGTCACAAATGCGTCTTATACCATTGCGTATTACTTATCAATAGGCCAAAGCAGCTAATACCAGTAATGTACAACAACTGAAAGGCCAATACCTTGTTTCATATATTTAGTTAGGATAATATACATGATATATGTGTGGAGTGATAGATATAAGATGTCATCCGGCATGTTTTGAAAGTTTGTGAACCCTTTAGAGTTTTTGATATTTCTGCATAAATATGACCTAAACTTCTGGTAGCTACTGAATCAAATCAAATCAAATCAAGTTTATTTGTACAGCGCTTTTAACAATAAACATTGTCGCAAAGCAGCTTTACAGAATTTGAACGACTTAAAACATGAGCTAATTTTATCCCTAATCTATCCCCAATGAGCAAGCCTGTGGCGACGGTGGCAAGGAAAAACTCCCTCAGACGACATGAGGAAGAAACCTCGAGAGGAACCAGACTCAAAAGGGAACCCATCCTCATTTGGGCAACAACAGACAGCCTGACTATATAATATTAAGTTTTAACAGGTATAACCCTCAACTGTCCTCATGGGGCCGTCCTTCACAGGAGCGGTTTGATAAAACTCCGACCAGACACAGGGCACCAGGATGGATCAAGCAGGTCCGAGGGGCAGAAGAGGCCAGCATCTCAATCCCAGGACCAACATGTAACTCAGAGGGACAGATTGGGGGGGGGGGAAGAGAGAGCGAAAGAAAACACGTTGTTAGGTATGCCCTAAAAATGACAAGTATTAAATCTGTGTGGTAGGCTCGCAGAGACGAGAGTCTTTACATCAGGCATAACCACAACAATGGCATGTTAATATGGTAAAATATATCATGACCTGCTCTGGCTGGATGCTTGATTGGGTGATGGGAGCAAATCTGTATCTAACAGGAGCTTAGACATGATGTTTTTTGGAGTGGGACCAATAGTGTGACGTGACCAGGACCATATGTTTAAGACATTATGCTGTTTAAACAGAATCTTTAATAGACGTGAGGGCAGACAATCTCGATAGCTTCCCTGCTTCATGTTTTGTTTTCATGCAATCCAGAACGACATGCACTGATGTGACGTCACTCGCCCTAGCGGCAAAAACGGCCAAATGGCTCATGGCGCTTGTAGAAGCCGGGGCAAAAACCACAAAATCGGCTCTGAAATTCTTGATTTTCTACAAAGACGACCGTTTATTCAAGTCGAGTTTTGGATATTTTATTTCACAATACAGCAATAAAACAATAAATACACATATTACGTGGTGTAAAAAGTTGTGTCAGTGGGTCTTTAATACTATAACAGGAGTAGGCAACTTAAAGGAATTTTTCAAATTCAGTATGACTGCAATCATCTCATAACCTTTTTTTTTTTCGTAGATCACTTGCTAAACTGCTTACACACCGAAAGTAGATGACTAAAGGCCAATTTATGCTGACAACCCAGTCCTCGCAGACGGTGTCGCAGATAGCGTCTGCGTAGCCCCCCCCCACCTTCGCAGACGCTCTGCGCGCACCTCCCAAAAATTGTGACCACCGCAGAAGCCTCGCAGACAGCGTCGCAGACAAGAGGGCTCCGATTGGTCCACTCTACATCCGCTGTACACGCACTTCCGCTTCCCTACTTTCCCGGTTTGGTTTGTTTTCACGACCGGCATTTTTAAAAACACGAGCGAAGATGGAGCAGCACGAAGAGCGGTTGATTGAGGAAGTACGGACATCTATACGACTCCAGTTCTAGTCATTATAAAAAAAAAAAAAGTTCTAGTCATTATAAGTAACCGGAGGATAAACACTCCACTAACCACACCCACCAACTACTCCTAGCGACTTCGCGCCCCCTTGCGTTGTGGCGGTGAATAACATCGCGCACGCATATTACTCCCCGCTCAACGATAAATTACAACCGTCTGCGAAAAGCTATCTGCGAAAGCCTTGTCGCAAGAGCATGCAGAGGCCTTAAGGGTCCTTGAACACTTCTTAGTCCATTTGTTGAGTCCAGATCACAGCAAAATATCTACTTTTGGTCTGGTTGGTTTGGTTTCACACTGCACATGACTGACCCAGAACGAAAAAACACGAGCATTAGCTGAAGGGTGTGTAGGACACCTCGTGACCTTTTCTTTTTGTTGCTTCTTCAGTCCTAATATTCAAACCTAATGGCGTTTCTGCCGCTGTAC